>NC_064440.1:17020536-17320536 GCF_023343835.1 Lagopus muta | reverse complement strand
TGTCATAGGAAATTGAATATTCTGTCAGTGAGAGCACGGAAAAAATAGTTTGCAAAAAAAGTACAATTTTTTTAATTCCTAATTCAGTCCTTTTCATATCTTTAAATAATACTTCTAAGCTTGAAGGAAAGAAATGCAATAGTTAAGTGAATAAACTCTCACTAAATCTTGAGCAGTTAGGTAACTATTGCCTATTATCATTTAAAAATTATCTTAAAGATATTAAAAAGTAAGAAAAGTCTGACAAGATAAAACTTGAAGTGCACGAAGCACGTATATATGCATATTAATAACAGGGATCTATGTAGTATTTGTCTATTTTATTATTCAAATGTGGTCTCACCTATTACTGTTCCCTGTGTAGGGCACCACTACAGAGACAGAAATGAGGAAGAGAATATCAGGCTCTTTGCATGTTTCTATGGACTATCTGGAAGATCCAGCTTTAAGAGAGAGAGCAATGAGCATTGCTAGCATCCTTACAAACACTGTGGAAGGTGTGTGTTATACATAGCTTAATGCCATATTTTTCCTGAAAATCTGATTTGAAGCTTAAAAACTGATTTAAAATACCTTAATAGATACTGTCCAACAAACCAATGAATATTTATCAGTACACTCAGAGGCCTATATTCAATAAAGTCATTACATAAGTAAGCATTTGTAGTTCATTGTTTTGCTACCATCTACCCTGTGCTTGCTGGGACTACAAAGTTCTGTTTGATGACAACAACTGAGGGGACGCTTATACATATTATTAAAAAAACACTTCACTGTACACAGAAAGATAATAGAATATTTTTCAAATATATAACTGTATATACATATTTTTAGTAGTTATATTATTCAGTTACTCTTTAAAAGCTCAGCTGTATGTGATAAAAATGTTTTTTTTTGTACTAGGAATGAATAAAAATTATAAAAGATATGCCACTATAGACTGATAACTTGACTGGTATAACTCATCTAGCCTTGAGAATGCTAGAACAATCATGTACTTATGAATTTTGCTTTCCCACAGAACTCGAAGAATCAAGACAGAAATGCCCACCGTGTTGGTATAAATTTGCAAATATTTTCTTGATCTGGGACTGCAGTCCTCATTGGTTAAAAGTAAAGCATATTGTCAACTTAGTTGTAATGGATCCATTTGTTGACCTGGCTATTACAATTTGCATTGTTTTAAATACACTCTTTATGGCCATGGAGCATTATCCGATGACTGATGAATTCAATAACGTACTTTCAGTTGGAAATCTGGTAAGTCTGTTGCTTTTTTTGTGTTTATGTTTTTAAAGGAAGTATGTCTGTTTGTTTGTACCTCTTTAGAAAGCAGATTTACTGACCATTTGTTACCCTCCTAATAGATTCTATCGTAACATTTTTGGATTACATAACTTAGAATTCTGTAAAATCAATATTTTCCTGTGTTCTGGAAAACCAAATTAAATATTTAAAAAAAAAAGGCACCACTGCTACATTAAGTCTATATTAAATAGAAGTTGATTTATCTGGCTACTAAAGCAGGAAATGCATTACTTCCATGAAAAAGACACCATGGAATAAATGTGTTTCTTCTTCAATCAATACAATACAAATGTGTAAATTATGAATGTGTTTTTAATTGCTTTCGTCTCTTTGCTCTGTTTCCTGAGTATAGGTTTACAGTCACTAGAAGAGCCATTTAAAGGCATTTCTAGAATTTTCTTCTTTAAATGAACTTTTATGTGGATACGTGGATTGTTCTCTATGTATGCTTATTCTAAATATGAGAAATGTCCCACAGTAATTATTCTTCTTACAGTCTTTTATATTTTTAGAATCAGATAATTAGTAAGGTAACTTTTTTATCATGTTGTGAACTATATTTTCTCCCTTCAACTTCAAGAAGATAAATTATTAAAGAATTTAGTAGTTAATTTTCTGTAGCTGTGATGCTTTTGAACTGACAGGTTTGATAACACAGAAGTATCTGTGGCTGCAGTCCTACTTCATCTCTTATTTTAAGAATTGATTTCTTATAACGTGATTTTTTAAAATCCTTGTTTTGTAATGAAGGAAAAAATATCTCAGATCAAATAAATAACTACAGAATTCGGAAAGGAAAATTAATAGACAAATTCCTAACCAAATTTCATACACTTATAATAAAGGAAACTCTGAATATGTTGTATTGTAGCAGTTTGTCTTGTATTATAGCTTGTATATATATATATATTACAGTCTTACTTGCCAATCAGGAAAATATATAAATATTGGTGAATATTAGACTGGAAAGAGAGCGTGAGAGAGGTTGGCTGTAAGCACCACCCTCTTTCAATCTTAAGTTTCTTTCTCAAAGCAGAAGCTATCAGGATTCTCCTGCTCCCATAGTTTATCTTTAAATGCCCTTGAGAACTTCACTGTCACAATGGTTAGGAACTTTATTCCTATTTTCACATGGTATTTATTCATTCCCACTTCTTCCATGGTGGTTTTAATTCTCTATAATAACTATAAGTAACTTTTCCTCTCCAGTGCTTGCATCTGTGATGTATTTAGAAGTAATAAAATCTATCTTGAGAATTTATGTTCCTACACTGAACAAGTCAGAATCTTGTCCAGATCCCGATTATCCCAGTTATTCTCTTTAGCTGTTGCAGTTTTTGTTCAACTTGAAAACTGAGTTATCAAAAACCAAAAGGAAAGACAACCAGCACAGTGCAGAGCTCAGTTACCCTTTAATGGTGGCTTTCATACTTTCTTATCCTATAAGAAATTCTAATACTCAGAATCACAACTGCTTTCTCTTAAACCTACTCAGGCTCAGTACCTTGGTGGCTCCCTAAATATGATTCCTGCTTCATTAAGAATATTGAACTCCACGATAGGAAATTATTAGAAATATTAGGAAATATCATGTTTAAAATGCACTTCTAAATGTTATTTCAGTCCTGACTTAAAAACAGCTGAGCCAATTGGCTTTACTGAGCTTACTGACAACACCCACATAGAAGTTTCTTCAGCTTCTGCAAATTGTCGTATCTCTGTTGATCTCCAGCTGTTATAAATAATCTTATTTCTGTTGAACTGAATGGAATTACTGTAGGGTGTGTAAGCAAAGAAGCTACTCATCAGGACTCTTAGACTTGGCCTCATTTATAATGCTGTATAATGTAATAAGTGTACCAAAAATTATGTTATGCCATATAATTTCTTGGAAAGCATTCTGGTTTATGCCATGAAAATCAAATTAAGGATATTGTTTGTACAATACATGAGGAAGTCCGTATCCTGATATAATTGAAATTGGATTACAAATGTTATAAACCAGAAGTTTACATAATGTCTTTTTCAGCTTAGAATTTAATTATTTGAAAAAAAATTGTTGGTTTATATGACCTCTGTTAAGGTAAGGTGGTCATAATATATCACCACAGTGAACTGTTTTTAAGTCTCAGTTTTGGATGAGGCTAATTTCCGATAGGTAGCCTAGACAACAGCTAAACCTGCAATATTATAATTTGCAAAAAATAACCATCTGCACTCTGAATTCAGGTCTTCACTGGAATCTTCACAGCAGAGATGTTTCTCAAGATAATTGCAATGGATCCTTACTATTATTTTCAAGAAGGCTGGAATATTTTTGATGGATTTATTGTAACCCTTAGCTTGGTTGAGCTTGGTCTTGCAGATGTAGAAGGGCTCTCAGTTCTTCGATCATTCAGATTGGTAAATATACATCAGTTGCACTGATTATTCAATGATACTTCATTAGTTTGTTTTTTTTTTCCCCTTAAAAATTTTCATTATTTGCTACGATACTGATCCTGAAGTCTCTTTCAGCAGTACAAATCCACACAAATCCATATTTGATACCTTACTGTCTTCAGCATGAATCAGTAGAGATCCAGAAAAATAAATAGCAGTGGGTGTCTTGGCCTATTTCCGATCTATTTATTATATGTACACACTTTAAACATCCTGCTATGCAGACTCTTTAGATAGATGTATTGTGCTCTGATTAATATCACAGGAGAAGATCCATTGTGTAAATAACTGCAGAAAAGTAGCCCCATTTATTTTAAAAGATGGACCCTAAATTTTAAACTCTATTTAACAGATTGTTTCTTGGGTTTGGGGGAAAATTATGCTTTGAAGTTATCAAGCTCTAACTTTGCAAAATTTTGTGACTGACCTTTTGAACATCATGCATGTAGAAAAGAACATAAACTTTCAACAGGAGGCATTTTTTTGTAGTAGTGTCTTTCCATAAAAATATCTTTGTATTTTTTGTTTCTGCTTGTCCTAAACGCTGCTTTTCTTTTCTTCCAGTTACGAGTCTTCAAATTAGCAAAATCCTGGCCAACTCTAAATATGCTGATTAAGATTATTGGCAACTCAGTGGGAGCTCTGGGAAATTTGACTCTCGTTCTGGCCATCATTGTGTTCATTTTTGCTGTTGTTGGGATGCAGCTGTTTGGGAAAAACTATAAGGAATGTGTCTGCAAAATTGCAAGTGATTGTGTACTTCCACGATGGCACATGCAAGATTTTTTTCACTCTTTTTTGATCGTATTCCGAGTGCTGTGTGGAGAATGGATAGAAACAATGTGGGACTGTATGGAGGTTGCTGGCCAAGCAATGTGCCTTACTGTCTTCATGATGGTCATGGTGATTGGAAACTTAGTGGTATGTAATCAAAACATTTACAAAATACTCTTCAATAACAGAGTGGGTTCAATTCTGAAGAGAACTAAGTGTTCTGGCTCTACTTCAATAAAGCACTTAGGCTGGTAGTTTCAAGTGTAAGAGATTTTTTGGATACAGAACAAAGTATTCTGTACCTCGTGATATTAAAAAGCTAAGATGATGTTAGAGTGAGCTCTTAGTCACATTCTTAATTTGTCTTTTGGCTGTTTCTAAATATTTGTTCTCCAAACAATTTTAGTTTATGGGCTCTTAATAAATCATTTGCTGTAATTTTATTATTATTTATAACATAGGATTAGTCATCTAAATCTTGTTTCGACTGTGTGAAGGAATAAATTAAACAATTTTATGATGCTGAATAGCAAGTTTGTTATCTCAGGTGATAAGATTTTTCTAACAAAATATTTATATGCCATCTGGATTTAAGAATGTGTTTACAGATATTCATCAGTTGAAATATTTTTTTAATAATAAACAAGACACAATCGAAACAAACAAATACCCTCCGTTTTTCATGGGGTAAGAGTTCTGAGGGTGCTTTTATTTTGTTTTTGTGAACTGTTGAGATTTCAGCCTTCAATGCTGTTAGTAGGACTTTTTAAACAAAGAGCAAGTTCTTTGTTGACGTGAATTTTAGAATGTTCTTTTTTCATCTTTCTGCAGGTACTGAACCTATTTTTGGCCTTGCTGCTGAGCTCATTTAGTGCTGACAACCTTGCTGTGACAGATGATGATAATGAAATGAACAATCTCCAAATTGCAGTAGCAAGAATGCAGAAGGGCATAGACTATGTGAAAAGAAAAGCACGTGAATTCATCCAAAAAGCTTTCGTTAAAAAACAAAAAGCTTTAGATGAAATCAAACCACTTGAAGATTTGAACAACAAAAACAGTTGTATTTCCAACCATACTGCAGAATTCAGCAAGGACCATGATTATATTAAAGATGTGAATGGAACAACTAGTGGCATAGGCACAGGCAGCAGTGTGGAGAAATATATAATTGATGAAAGTGATTATATGTCATTCATAAACAACCCAAGCCTGACTGTGACAGTGCCCATTGCTGTGGGTGAATCTGACTTTGAAAATTTAAATACAGAGGAGTTTAGTAGTGAATCAGACCTGGAGGAGAGCAAAGAGGTATTTAGATACTTTGTGCATTTCTCTTGTTCCCTTCTGCATATTTTTCTTTACTCAACCCAAGCCAGTGTATTCAGTAATTCACCATTTGTTATTTTGACACTTCTTTATAGAGTAAGTGTATAAAAGAGGGTTTAATTCTTGATGAGCAGAAATGTGAGAAAGGGTTAAAAATTACTACAGTTCCAACAGGAGGTAGGATGCAAAGGAATGAGGAACCAAGATAATCAAGAACTGCTTATGACCTATGTTTTGTTGAGAACTGTATTTTAGAAAAACTGTTAATTAGCACTGCTGATTTTAAAGAATTTAATTTTGGTGTCCAAAATGCATGAAAGAGAATGGTGAATTGAAAGGAAAAGTAAATATTTTTTCCAAAATGAAAAGGTTTTTAAAGTTTTGAAAAGTATTTTCAAAATGAATTTGAATGGCAAAATATACTGCAAAGGATGAGTTATGAGTGTTGGATTGCTAGAAGAAAATATTATTTTTATTAAAATATTAAAAAGGCAATATTTAGGTGAAAACAGAATTTAAAAATAAAACCTCTATAAACTGTTTCTCGTGAAAATTAATGACTGAAGCTAAAACTGGATATCTTTACCCATTTTCTTGCTAAAGATATTGTCCTCCACCTGTAGAATACAACCTTCTATGCTTATCAGTGGTTTTTTTCCTCCTCTTTTCTTTCAGCTGCCACCTCATTTCTGTAGTTATATTTGGGCTGTTACCTGCTTTTCAGTAGACTTAACAGGTTGCTGGATATATATTTAAGTTGTACTCTGTCCAGGACAAGAGATCTTTACCACTACTAGTTAGTTGTGGTCATAAATCTTTGCAGGCTTAGAACCATTATTTATATTTTGTAATTTAAAATCTATTTTTCTTTAATCCTTATTAAGATCGATACTGTACAAAGGAAAATTTAAAAACTGTACAAATTTCCCTTCAGTTTGTCAGCAATTAACTTGCACTGAATACCAGAACAAAAGAACTATTAAATTATTCTGGAAAATACTAATATTTTCCTAAAAGTATTTAATGGAAATTTGTGATTCTTTTTCTTTTTTTTACAGAAGCTAAATATGTCCAGTTCATCTGAAGGCAGCACAGTTGACATTGGACTTCCTGCAGAAGAGCAACCAGAAGCTGAACCTGAGGAATCCATGGAGCCAGAGGCCTGCTTCACTGAAGGTGTCTGAGACAAAAAAAATCCAAACTTATTTATGAAATATGGAACAATAAATTGTCAAAACTAATTCTTAATATTTGTGTTTAATTATTTACTTTTTTGTCAGTTTTTAAACTATGATTGGAAGCAGTAATGCTTTTAGGCCATAATTCACCATATGGATATTGAATTTGGTATCTCACACAAAAGAAAGTACAATAAAACATTTGCCCAAGAATTACCATATAGACTTTAATTTTGAATGAATTAATATATTTTTTATTTCTTACTTTATAATTTAGCTTTATGTTGCATGAATTTTTATCTTTTTGCATATACTGTATTGAGCAGTTAATCTTGATAAATAAGAAATACTTTTTCTCATCCATTCTTTGAATTGTAAATTTCAATTGTCTCATTGTTGTATTTTATCGCTTTGAAGGAGAAAAAGACCATCTAGATGAAAATCCTCTGACTTTTACTAAATAGCATAGCTTCTGGAAATGCTGTGTTGTGTTACTAAGTACACACAGCCAACAGTTACGTAATTCAACAAAATCTTTCTTTTTCTCAATACATATGCTGTTGTAAGGCTGTGTACGGAGGTTCAAGTGCTGTCAAGTAAGTGTAGAAGAAGGGAGAGGAAAGCAGTGGTGGAATCTTAGAAAAACATGCTTCAGAATTGTTGAACACAACTGGTTTGAGACTTTCATTGTCTTTATGATTCTCCTCAGCAGTGGAGCCCTGGTGAGTAAAACATGGAGAGTATTGTAACTGCTCTCGGAAAACATTGTTTTAACTTAGTTAAAAAGCATGTAATTTCATGTTTTCAAAGGATCAGGACTTTAAAAAACAGGTAGAAAAAGTCTCTTCTCAATAATATGTCCAAAAAGAACAGATATAATTGATTAGAGAATTTAACTCCACAACTGAAACTAATATGCCTGAATCTGGGAGGGGGACAACATGAGAAGAAAACACATTTAGCTTTATTATTTGGGTTTGGTCTCTAGTTTTGCTGGTGTTTATTGATGTGTCTCAGGGAAAATAACTGTCTCCTCTAAGAATAAAAATTTATCATTCACGCTTCTAGTTCAGACTTGTGTAGACTAAAAGGATATATGTAAAAAATGTTGTTGATCATTGTGCGGTAAGTATAACAAGCCTGTGAGAACAGAATAATGAGATTACGACCGTAACATAAATCTATAATAATAAAAGAAACAACACTTATTATATTATTTTACAAATAAAAACGATGACAATGAATACATAAATTTGAGATTAACTGACAAATTAAACCCTGAAATAACCTGTAAGTATGTCTAGCATCCACTCAGGGAGATACAATTACCATTCAGTAAATTACTTAAGTTCCTGAATTGTTAAACAAAATTACTTTGCAGTAGTATATTAGAAGCTCCTTAGGCCATTCCTTAGAAAACTTTAAAGTAGAGCTAGTAGTTCACAGTTTATGATTATACCTGACCTTAGTTTTGGTTAAATCTGTAAACACTTTGGTTTTCTCTGGTTTAATATCAAAATAACAATCAACTATGCAACTTTTATACAACGCAATCTGATAGCTTTCCTGTATTCTAAAACCCACTGAAATGATAAAAGATTCGTATCTACACTATTGAATTTTGGTTGATGATACTGATTGAAGAAAACAAAAGCAACGCAGATTTAAATGAAAGAAAATTAGACAGAAAACCTATAAAGGTCCATCATTGTGTTTTGATCCCGAAGTGTTAGCATCTCATTCTCCTGAGAGAATACCAACTGATAGACAAACACTAATCATTTGAACTGACAAAAGGGTTTCAAAATCAGTCTGGGTAAAAATGAGTTTTAGTATCAATGAATACCCAAATATCTGCAAGCTGTCAGATCATTCCAGTTCTTTCATTCCAATAAAACCAATAACCTTTATAATAGTAATATAGTTAAGATTTAAAAGTAATTAACAGCAAAATGTATAAGATGACAGAAACAGTTACTGAACATGTAAGTGTACTGAAGCGTACTGAAAAACATATAACAGATGTTATACGTTTGAACAACATCTTCTCTCAAATTTCTAAAATTGAAAAAACAGAAAACATAAATAACATTGCAAGGATTATAAGAAATTTTATGCACCTAATAAATAGAGAAAAATACTATAAAGCAGGTATTTGGGCTTTTTGTTGCTGTTGTTTGTTTGTTTTAAAAAAGAATAACTTGTTTTATGATTTATCACTTAAAATTTTCAAAAACTAGAAGGACTTAGCAGCATAAGATCAACTGCTTTGTCATTGTCCTGAAAATTTTACAGCTATGGCCCTGGATTTTGTAAATGGATCTCCCTATATATAAACCAGATTCTCTCAGTAGAATTCTGCTCACTCCCATCTCTTTGTAGAATCAAAGCTGTTTCTGAGAATTGAAAACAATCTGAGTAGAATAACTGAACAGCAGCAATAAATAAATAAAAATCTCTGACCAGAGTAGTTGTTGCTTTTCCTTCCTGTAAGTTGTAAAATATTTTTCTGTAGAGGAAAAACATACTGAGTTACTAGAAAAGAAACCTTGAAATAAAAGTGATAGTCCCACCCCTGTTCTTGAAGAAAATTTGCTCCCTTTCTTTTTATTCCTTGTTGTTAAAACCTAAACTATATGCTGTTGTTAAATGTAAAACAAATATGTTTGAATATTTTTCTTACAGGCTTTTGAAGATATATATATTGAACAGCGCAAAACTATCAAGACCATGCTGGAATATGCTGACAAAGTCTTCACTTACATCTTCATTCTGGAAATGCTGCTGAAGTGGGTGGCCTATGGCTATCAAACATACTTTACTAATGCCTGGTGCTGGCTGGACTTTCTGATTGTTGATGTATGTATTGTATTTCCTAGGTGGTATTTTTACTCTTTTTTTTTCATTACTTTCTCTACAACCATAATATTTAAGTGTATACCACCTAAAATGCTTTCCAGTTTAAAAAGTAAGGTAGGTGGAAAAAAAAATCCATAGTTCTTTGTCTTTCATTTTATCCTTACATTACTACTTTTCTATACCACAGAATTAATAATAATACAGTCCAGCTAACAAAGGAATGTAACATACTAACTCTCCAGGTATTTGCAGTTATTCTCAGCACTGCTCACACCCACCTTAAGGCCCCATGGCCCCACTTTCCTTCCTGTGGTCTAAATCACATCCAGCATTCAGATTAATGTCTCTTCTACTAGACCCTTCTTACTGAAAAACAATTATCCAAAATATCCAACTACAAACTCTGTAGTGCATATGACTGAATAAAATTTTTACAAAGAATGCAAAATGCATGTGTAGCATTGATTGTGTGACTTACTTAGTATAAAAGTCCACAAAATATTATTGAACTTATAATCTTCACACCTGTGTTTGAAATCAAACTCAATTATCTTTCCTTATGGAGCTATCTAATAGTTTTAAATCTACTGTGCTGTAGCATGAATCGTGGGAGACAATTTCTCTATGAATTGATGCAATTTAAAATTAGGATGACAGTTTAAAACAAATGTCCTCAGTTTGCCTCCTTAAGAAAACCTCCAGTGTGCAAAAATGCATACTGTACCAGTGGTTGGTAAAACTTACAGGAAAAAGAAATATTAAGCAAGTTGACATTTAAAATTAAAATGCATTTTGTCCTGCTTTCAGTGAATTAAGAATGATATAGATATTTTCTTTAACTTGGCATTAGATTATTACAGCTTGAAAAATTAAGTTTTTGATAGCATTATGAAGGTACTGTAAAAAAAAAAATCAGATTCCAAAAGGTCCTAGTTTTGCAGGTTAGTAAAGATGAGGATTAGCAAGAAGAGAAAAGTTCAAGATTTCACAACTAATACTTGCTTCTAAACATGATTAATGAAGAGCTCCGCTGCAGGCTTTTCTTTCCTTGTTGATTTGTGGGTGGGTGTTTTTTGTTTGTTCATTTGTTTTTAATAATTAAATAGTATATTTGACTATTAAAATATTTTTTTCCAATAACTAGTTTAGGAATTGGAACAGGATAATGAAAGACCATTCAGGGGAAATGGAGTGAAAACTGAAATTATTTTGTCAAGAACCATTGTGAATGTAGAGGATATCTATATCTCATTGAGGAAATGCAGGGATGTAGGATACATACTGGCAGGTGAAAACGTGACTTTAGTAGTTCTGCTGCCTACTGGAACTGTTTCTGTGCTGTCTTTTAAAAAACAGCATGTTCCAGGTTAATGTCAGCCTGTAAAGTACGTAAATTTGGTCATCAGGCTAAAACATTAGTTAGTATAACTGAATATAGAATAATCAATCTACCAGTTTCCAGAGAAAGTTACTCTGTGACCCATCTGTTAACTCAAAACAGGCTTCAATTATTCCCTCCTAGCTGTGGGCAATCAAAGGAGTATTATCAACTATAATTACTAATTCTAGCAGCATTGTATAACAGAGGGGGGAAAAAAATTGCCCTCAAATCACTATTAAAATATGAAATTCCTAATTATTAATGTTTTCAGATACTAACTGTTACCTTATGGCATTTTTGTTTAACTATTTACTTATCTTTCTCTTCTTTCTCATTAATTCTCTTTTTTTTATTTAAAAGACTTCGTATTCCTGAAGAAAGTGGTCCAAATTCTTCTAAAATTCTTCTAAAGAAGTTTGTGTCTCACATCTATGGTATGTAAAGTAGTATGTATAATATAATAATTTTTACTTTCCTGTTTTCATATAGGTCTCTTTGGTTAGCTTAACAGCAAATGCATTGGGTTACTCTGAACTTGGTGCCATTAAGTCCCTTAGGACACTAAGAGCTTTGAGACCTCTAAGAGCATTGTCACGATTTGAAGGCATGAGGGTAAGAAAAAATGAAAGAATCTGAAACTATGCATGCATACAAAGAATCCATGCATGCAGAATAAGGAATGACAAGTCCATGCAGAAAAGCTGCACTATCTTTTTATCTATTGCATATCTTTTACTAACAGATAAGCAAAAAGCTTCATCAATTCACCTAAATCCATATGCAGTATCACATAGCAGTTACATTCATTAAGATTACTTTACTTTCTAGCCAATCTCAGGAGTTCTGCATTTACGGCTTTAAAATCACCGATTATGAACTCTCTCAACAGACTTTTAACAATGAATTAAATAAGCGTTACTCTGCTTATATGAGGATTTAATTTAGCAATAGTTTGTAAGGTATTTTCTGTTACCAGCTGAAATCATTAATTTTTCTTCGTTTATCGTATTTGATAAATGAACTTTGGCCTACCAACACTGAATCTTATTAGATCATACCAGAGATGTATTCATATCAGATAGTGGTTTAAATTTATTTCTGAGTTTGGCTGACTTTAAAGATAAAAGCTTCTAAAATGAGTTTATTTCACTATGAAATTATTCTTTTTGTAAATTAAACGTTTTTCTTGCTTCAACAAATTTCTATTCAATACAATGTGTATAAGGTTTTGTCATACTTATTCTGAGTTACTTAGAGGCCCTGCTTATTATACATCTCACTCAAGAAAGCATTAAAACTTTTTTTTTTTTCATCTGTTTATGCCTTCTGTTCCTAAAAGCCACTGAATACAAACTAACTCTATATGCATGTCATTGAAATATATTTTAAGAGAATGTGTTTTGCTACTTCATGGAAACATGGGAGGAAATAGCGTGCTAACGAATTTCAGTTCAACTACAAAATAGTGAAATAGCCTAAAATGCACTGTTTGAACAGTATTTAGATACAAACCTAAGATTAATGAAGTCAAACTGAGAATCTCAGAATTCTTTTCCTTAAACTGTATTCATCAGCCTACATATTTCTACTTCAGTAATCATCAGAAGAAATATGCTAACCACTGACTGCTAGATGAGTAAATTTCAGTTTCATTTTTCAGTTTTGCTTTAAGCAGTGTGTGAATTGGTAATTCATCAGAGTAAGAGCTGGTCAAATTCTACAGAATGTATGAGTTGACAATTAAGTTTAAAATGACTATTTGATTTAGCAATTTTCTCTGTCTTTTGTTGTACTTACTGTTCATGAACATTCTGACATGTTTTTTTGCAGACAAGAAATGTTGGGAAATTGCTCTCAGCTTTATTTTTTTTTTATAACATTCTGGTCAGCTGCAGGAGGACTGGGAGACTAGCTCAGAAGTTATATAGGAAAAAAAAACAACTCTTCAGATGACATTGGAAACAAAACAATCATTATTGGAAATACAATGTTGAAAATTATTGCAAAATCTTTTATTCAATTTTTTTTTCTGTATCCTTACATGACTTAATATATTTCCTACTTAGAACATTTAGGATATTCATGTTCAAAGAAAAATTATTATTTGAAATCTGTTCCTTTGTTTCATACTGTAAAACTATGAATCTATGCCAGAGACCCAATCATATGGTAGGATTTCAGATACACAAGATGAATAATTCAAGAGCAACTTTACTGTGTAGGAATCACAGACAAGACTGAAAAAGCAGTAATGGTTACAGCTCCATCTTCCAATATTTATGATAATCAATTTATGAAGTACCTGTTAGTAGTCACTTAGCAAATATGACCAGCCAAATGCATAGTCTTCTCTTCACTATTAGTTATATACACTTCTGAAGATGTTTTTTTCAAAACGGTTGGCATGCGTGCACAGCACTTGTCTACTGACAGATATTAGCATTACTTTATGAATGACTCACGAACAGTAAAAAGATTCCAATAATAATTGACCAGCTCATTATAAGAATAAACCCATATCAACTTACAGCCTTCTCAGAAACTGAGTTCATTTCATAAAAACCCATTAAAAGAGATTTGCCAGCAGGAAGTAAAAATGATTTAGCCTTTCTTGCTTTTTTATATTACACAGACCTACACTGACCAACAAGCTGAGGTTTTTTATTCAGCATGTATTTATTATTTTCCCCCAAATTCAAAATGATGTAAAATTTGCCTTGAAAAGAAGAGATCAAATGTATTCAATGGAAGCCCCTGTGCATAGGCTGCTATGTATAATTTTGGAAAACAAATTGTTAAACAAGCTAAGCTACTTTAAATTGATATCTGATTATCATTCTGGTGAATATAAAAAATGCAGCATTTTAGAGATACTAAACAGTAATAGCTATTTTTTTAATCCAGAAATATCGAAACATACTTCACTCTTTAAGTCATGTTTTATTTTGCAGTTACAACTCACTTATGAAACAGCATAATTTCAAATTTGAGATAGATAATTTTCATTGACAAAGTGGAAATAAAATCTATGAATCATTGGTGATGAGACAGTTACAAATGGTTCATAGCCTGTGCTAGCTTTGAGCACATAAATGAATTTAGCCATATTAAAGGCATTTAAAATATCTACTAGTAATCTGCAGTCTAAGAAATTTTAATATTTCTATAGCCAGTCTCAAAACCAACTCCATCCAGATGCTGGAAGGCAAAGTAAAGAATTGCTTTAATTTAATTTAAATTTTTGTCATAGGGTTAATATTCTTATCTCAATTAATGACATACTAAGTAGAATTATCTGCAACCTGAGATTTGAATATACCCATTGCTTTTTGTTTAGCTTTTTAGTATTTGCAATATAATGCTTCTGCGCTAGTTCTGACTTGGTATGCTATTTGTCAATGTAAAATACTGAGTACACATTGCTTTGCTGAGTTAGAGAATTAAGTGACAATAAAGCATGCATTTGTGTCCAATTTCACAAAATAAAGCATGTCATGTCGTGCTTGATTTATTTATTAGAGAAATAGTAGAAGGCAGCAAAGAATCTGAAAACCAATTGCACTTTCAGTTTTGCATGCCTTATGCATATTTCTGGCTGACTGCTTTAAGCATTTACTATATTTCAAATTTCCAGTCCAATTTCATAACGTGTAAAACTAGAGTATTTGGTGTCTTAAATATCTTCTAAAATTCAATAGCTATACTTCAGACTCCCCTACCATGAAAGCGATAATGAGGCATTTCCAAGAATTCTCCAAACTTTATTAGTAGGAATGAAAGTTTCTTATACGATTGAGTTATAAAACATAGCATCAAGTGTCTGTCATTATAGATTCACAACTAAAAATGAGCTATATATTTCTATTTTGTATAGAATCTGTATAAAATCATTGAAATCTGAATTCAGTCTCCAATGCAGGACAAATTGGAGGAAACTTTTAAAATTTTCATAGAATGTCAATAATTGTGTTAATAATTGTACTGTCTTCCTCGGAGTTTAGAAATATTCTTCAGGACACATGTCAGTAAAACAAAAAAGTTACTGCATTTACTGTCACATCCTTAGCAAACCCTTGATCTTTGGTTACAACCCTTGCAAGCACCAACTGTGCCTTGTACCTTGCAAGCTGTCATGTCTGCAGGGTTTTCTACAGCTTCAGTGGAAAGAATAAATCAACACAAACAGCATTTCCTGTAAATTAACATCTTATCTTACAGATAATTATTATATATTTAATCTTGAGAAAGTTTACTGGCTACCTCCTACATATTTTACATGAGTATAGAGGGGTATTAATCTGAAGATTATGCAGTGTGAGAGATTTCTTCAGTGCTGCTGTTTTTGAAGATTGTGATCTTATTCACTACCTTTGAGTTTTAAGGAAAGTCGATTACAAGTGCAACATCTCCCAAAACACAGCTGAAAATTGTAGATAACTGAATGTAAGAAAACTTTATGTGTAGATACTCATAAATCATATGGGAAATATTGTAGAATCTGGGGATTTTCCTTGGACTACAATTCTGCATTTCGAAGAGAATTTTTAAAGGAGTTGCTTATATTATTGAAACCAAGGTGATTTTTGACTGTTTATTGTATCTCGAAGAAAATCCTTACTGTTAGGATCACAATTAATGAAATATAAAGGACAATGGTATTAAATTTATGCCATTACAAAAGCAAAAAACAATTTTCACCAGATCTAGTGAACTTCACCAGTACTGCTCTCACATCAGCTAATTATCCTGTTTTCATGTTTGTATGTATTTACAGTATTTACCAGCTCTTCTCAGACAGAGAAATGCAGCCAGGTGATTTGTTGCTTGGCAGATAACTACTGTGTTTCATCACACACTATGTTAAAGTGTATGATTTTTTCTGTGTTATGTCTTCAGAAGTATTTTGCTATATACTTGATCTGTTGTGAGAAACAGATGCAAAGCTGCTATGGGAACAAATGTATTTTATTAAATCGAACAATGTAGTTTGCCTTTAATAGACAGTTAAGTGAATAAAAAATGCTTCTGTTCTTACTTTAACCAATTTAAATTTTGTTAGGAAAGCTGTCCAGGACAAGATTAGGAGAGACCTCCTGAGATAATGTGCTCAAACCACCCTGCCACTGGTTTTGAAACTGCAGGGCACAAATCCACCATCCACAAGCATTAAATTTCTCCAGCACAAAGTGTTACACAAATAGTTTGTGCATTAAATATTTGCAGAAGCATTTTCCTTTCCTTGAAGATAAAAATCCATATAAGAGCCTTTCTTTGGGGTCAACTACATGCATATAGCATTAATGAAGGACAAGAAGTAACTGTTGTATTAGCTTGATAAGGGAGTGAGTTTATTCTCACCTTAGATCTTTTGTATCTTGCTATCTTTTCTCAATAAGACTAAGAATTGTCTTTCCTTGTCTCTCTCTGATCCCTTCCATTTGCGTGTCTTCTCTTTTACTCTCATTTAAATCTAAAGTTTTCCTTACAGTTGATGCTCTAAATGGCAGATTTCTTACAATCTTCTAACAATCTTCACCCTGTATCCTTAACACAGTCCTCATTCTATGCTGGCTTGAATAATTTGGGTGAATCTGCATTTTCCCATTCAGCATAGATCCTCTCTTCAATCATTATTTGGAGCATGTCAAGCAGATTACAGTTTTTCCCACAGAAATATTTAATTTTCATCCTTTATTGTCTCCAAAACCAATTCATAGTGTTCATCATGCATATGCAGCATCTTCCCAATTTTTTATTGTTTACTTACACTATGTATTTGTTGTTTACTTACACAGTGTATCCGTTCTAAGCTGCTCACCTTTGCATTCCCAATAATATTTTTATTTAGTTCTGTATTCTGCAGCTTGTCCAAAATGTGTACTGTGCTTCTGAGGAGGAACTAAGCTTTTGCCTACAAACTTTGCAGAGTGCGTGTGGGAAAGGAGAGCAGAAGTGCAGGTATTGATCATGACATTGCAGATACTAAGCAGTCCCTTCCTTCAAACAGGGACTGTAAATACTATAAGGGAGTGTATACTACACAACTTGTACAAGATGTTTACCTTACATGTATACTGTATCTTGAAAAGAAAACAGTGGCTATTGATAAAATAATACTCAGTGCTTTATTATTTTTATATTTTATGAAAACAGGTTGCCAGGAGTCCTGTTTTATAACGAAGAAAATAGTCCTTTGAATTTTCAAGCTGTGGGGAATTTTGATTCAGTAGAAACTCAGGTGAAATCCCTGGCTCGATTTTACAAATTGAGTGCCAGTCCTTTCAGCTTTGTATCTTATTCTTTGCTGTTTAGGATTAAAAAAAAAATTGATAGAAGGTTTAATGTTTAGATGATAGATTCAAGAGGGAAAAAAATGTTTTCTTGCATCTGCATGTGTATACCTACGTATAAATCTATTTATTTGGAGTAAAGCATCAGCAGAAATATTGATTTGATTTTGACACTTACCATTCACTGTTTTTTAAGTTCAGACCTACCTCCTTGTCAGTTAAAAATCTCTGCCTATAAGAAGGAATTAGGCCTATTTTGTTAGAGATTTTGTGTGCTTTAATGAGAGATAACAGAAGATGCTATTGTGATAAAAGATGAAGTCAAAGATCTAGTACCAAATGGAACCTTTCTCAGCAGAATTACTTAAGTAGTTCACAATTTTTATCTGAATTATTTAAATGTTTAAGCTCTCCTTCACCTTTGTTAACATTTCAACTAATTTGGATTTTACCAAATTTCATCACTGCACTGCTGGATGATCTGATAATTTATTAAAATTGTATTTGCTGAGGGTTTTTGTTTTGTTTCTGTGGATTTTTTGTTTGTTGATTAAGATTTTATCATCACTGATTACCCTGCAGGCTCATGTGTTTCCTCTTTTTACCCGATTAAGCAAAAAAGAAATTTGATGAAATTGCATGTCTCTAAGGCATCTGAAGGTACTTCTCATCTAGATATCAAGTGCTGTTTTGTACATCACACTGCATATCTGAAAAGTTCTAGATTATGTATACAATTTAAGCAGTGAAAAATCAGTAACTGCCATCACATAAACCTCAAGCAACCTGTGAACCCCAAACTGTAAAGATATAGCTAAGAAATACTCTGCAAGAAATTCCTAGTTCTTCATAGATAAAAGTATAGAATCAATGTCATGCCTGGAAACTAAGGAGCCATTCAAGTATATATTGTTGTAGGTACTTTAAAGAATTCCTGGCAACTTTCTGATCTATGCTACCTACCTTTCTATTTCTAATTACCTTTCAAAAGGGATTAAAAGTGCAACCTTTATTTTGGATGTGGTTTAGGAAAAAAAAAAACAACTCAGGTTGTTTGGGTTTGGTTTCTTTTGTATTTATGTTTTCCTCTTTGATCTGAAGGTCTTCCTATCACATGGACATAAAAGAGCAGAATGGATGCAAATCTCTTTTCAGTTTGGTTCTCATCATGAATTTTCTGATCAGATGCCATATTCGGAGCACCAATCTATTTTTGTAAGCACTAGTCTATGGAAAACACCATTATTTACATATGGAAAAGTTTCTGTTTCATATTTCTGACTTGTCTGATAGGAACATCTGCATATGTTCTGTGATAGGTAAAGTAGAAAATGCAGAACATGCATATGATAGAAGATTCCAAGACAGTGAAAAAGCAATCAGTTAGAAGTACATGAAGGAGAGTCAGCATTGATTTCAAGCTGCTGGATAGTCTATTGCAGACCCTTATGCTCCCGTAACTCAGATAAAAAAGCTGATGCACAGGGCGACTTTAAATTGTTGGTTCATGAATGCCAGGAGCAAGGAGTTAAAAATAAGACAAAGCCTTGTTCCAATAACTATCAGACTATCAAGAAGTGCTAATCTTTTTTATTCAGGTATGGACTTTCTTCATGGTCTCTCTCAGATCCCTATTTGATCCCCTGACTGGGAAAGTTACTGTGTTCCTTAGGTATTTTCCTCCCTTGCTTAAACTCCCTTATGATTCAAGAGAGAAAGCAACTGATAGCCTCCTCCTGGTCAAGTCACTGTGGTTCCAGCATCTTCTAACCTTCCTTGTTGGATGTTCTCAAAGTCCTTTACTGTAAGAACATTTTATACTCAGATCATATAAATCACCTGAGCTTCCATTCCTGCCTACCCACAGCACATCTGCCCATTCATTCCAGTCATCTTACCTCTGTGGTGGACCAAGCATCTAAACCAACGTCTGCTTGCTCACTTCTTCATCTTTCATTGCAAGTTCTCTCTCCACCAGATCTGTGTACATCTGTACTTTGGCCAGGAGAGGAGGAGATTCATTTTCTTCTTATATCATGCTTGTTTGGCACAAAGTAATGTTCATATCTTACTCTGAAATCCTGCTCAAATCTGGTTCAGCGTTTAATTTGAGTCAGGAATGAATGTCTTTTTTCCTTGGATGTTGCTTATACTACATACACTGTTGACAATACCTCCCTTCAGCCTTTGTACTGCTGACAGATGAATGGCTTTTCTGCCTCAAGACTGTAGCTGTGTGACTATACAGACAGTCACTTAAAAAGAAAGAAATTATTTAACCTTTAGATACATGCATGTAAGCCTATTCCTTGTTCTTCTTCCTTGGAGTTCCTGGAAGTTTCCTCAGGCTTTCCCAACTATCAAGGGACTGAGTATGGATGGAATATGTCTTACACTTCTTATGACCATATGTCAAGCATGCACAAAAGATTTGATTTTATCCATGAAGGTATTGGTGAAGTAAAATCTATTTAACTTTCTGTGCTTGTTTATGTAAATCTTATGTAAGACTGTATACACGTAACAATTAAATAATCACTGTAGCCCTTGATGGGCTTCTTCAGAGGAGATCAAGCACATCAAATCTTTGAGGAACTACATCTAAAAATACATGTTGGTAGCTCCCAAAATGGAGGTAAATAAAGTACTTCATCATTTTTAGTAGGAAGAATTTTCCAGACATAATCTTATAATTTTCTTCTTCATCCTAAAGAGTGTAACTTCCTCCTCCTTTGCACCATGGTCAAAGAGTTTAGAACTTCTTCACAAAAGCTACAATTTTTATGCATAAAATTGTTAAGTACTACTGAAAACTTTTCCTGGTTTGTTTACAGATTGCAGGAAACCCAGGTTGAATGTAGAAGTTCCTAGAAATCCTGTGGTTGCTCATGCCAGGATCTGTTGAAGCCATTTTGCTGTGAGAATATTTATGTCTATGAGACTCATGTGTTTGAGATATTGTGCCACAGCAAGGCTGTATCTAATAAAAATACTTATAATAATATAATAATACTATAAGTATAATAATACTTATATAAAGATACTCTTATAATTTACTCCCAGAGCAGGGATAAGCTGTTACTCTGCACAGTTCCCATTATATAAATATATATATATATAGTGTGTGTATAGATAGATAGATAGATAGATATATAAAATAAAGGACTAATAGAAAATAGACTCAAAAGAAAAGCATTTTTCAAGATTAAAAAAAATGACACTTAGAATCACATTGATCTGTTCCAGATTTGAAGAGTAAAAATAAGAGCTTTGGTAACCAACATTCTGGTAACCTACTAAGGAGTGTTTCCAACAAAGAGACTCACAATTTTTGACTTGCTAGATTTTTAACTAATTAAGAAATGTAATGATCTCTCTTCTGCATTTAGTTCACTTTTTATTGGTTCTCTTTTTTTCTGTCCATTTGCTGAAAATTACATGTGCAGGTGTTGTGTGTGTATTTATGGTTGCTATCTTGGATATATATTATGTAGGATAATAAAGACCATATCCCAATATACTTCAGTTAGTCCCAAAGAAAATAGAGGAAATAAACCAAAAACAAAACAAACCAACAAACAAACAAAAAAAATCCACAATGAAAAAGCGAAATTGCCTCCAACTGCATACACCAAAGAAATTGAAGGCTTCTTTCCAAGGTGAAATTCACAGTCAGCCCAGCATCTGACCAGCATGTAAAAATCCAGTTCTACATTATATATATTAAAGGACAAAGACTCAACACTGGTGGGGAAAAAAAAAATCAAAAATCCATCGAGCAACAACAAAAAACAAAACACAAACAACAACAACAACAACAACTTGTAAAAGTTTTAATTTTGTTTTCTTCTTTTCTTAAAAAACCTTCCAGGGGGACTGGATAGCTCAAGGGGTTGTTAATAGGATACAGAGCCTTTCATCTCTAGGTCACCAGTTCGCATCCAGGCCAGGTCAGTAGTGACCAGAAATTGTTACCATTTGATGGGTTTTCAGTGACCTATATGAAATACGTTGTTGGAACCATTGTGAGAACAGTTGCTGGAAGCTGTTCAGTTCTTATTTGAGAACAAGAGGCTGATCTTTTGGCAGTCACAGCAGCAAGACTGCATTACCTGTTCATCTAAAGATGTGAGACACTTCACTGTCCTTTTGTAGAAATCTTTCTACAACTATGATCAATTCATAATTGTTGTAACAATCATTGTAGCTGTTAATATTCTGCTGCCTGTTCTGGATCTGTGCTGTGGTCCAATGGATCTCAGGGTTGTTAAAAAGGTAACTGCTACAGGCACTCAATTCATGCAACACCATTCTTCGCTTTGAACACAGGTAACCTTCATTTAATTGACTTGCCAGAATAAATTCCCGTCTTTCTTTCTTGACATCTCTATTTTCAGGCTTTTTACTAAGATTAAGCAGTGAAATTCAATCAGCATAACACATCCAGCATATTTTTATAAGAAGGAAAAAAAAAAAAAGATACAAGCAGAACTTTAATACAGTGTTATAGGAAAGGCCAGACTTGGAATAAATTCCAAAATCATTGCATTACTAATTTTTACGTTTTTTTTTTAATTCTGTCAAGTAGCAACAGATTTGTTCTCCCTGCAGGCCAGTAAAACAAGAGTTCCCTCACTCCTTTGAAAATGGGTTCTTGTAATCTGGCTGTTACTGAGACCCTGTTAGTCTTCTTAAAAATGGATAGCTTATATCACATAGGTACTTTATATTTTCTGCAGTAGAAATCTCATGAAATGAGAATACTTCCTTCAAAGCTATCACTAACACAGAAGCTGCCAATGAAAGCTAAATTTTGAAAATATGATAGCAATAATTCTTTACAAAGTTCCAATTTCCACTATCTATTAATGGAGGAAGCCTGTAAAAATGGCCATAAATTTTGGGAAGAGGAAGGTATTGAGTGATAAGTAACTCAGCCACAATACTTCACTTCCAAATGCCTTCAAGAGGCTTTGCAATACAGGTAGTAAAATGGAGCAACTCTGAACTTGCTCAAAATGATCTTGGTAGCAGGAAAGCCTCCTCCATGTTGCGGAGAGCAGGGCACAAAGATAGACCAAGACACCTTAACAAATCCCAAGTATTCACAAGTATTCACATCAATCCTTTTCTCTCTTGTGCCAGGGACTGGATTACTGAGAATCAGATCCCAACCGTACATTTTACCTTACCTTTTCACAAGGTCCAAAAAATTTTACAGAGTAAAATATAAAATTTAAGATAACATACATTTAGTAAATGAGATCTGGTATTGGATACTTAAGGTGAATAGTTTGCTTAGCTGTTCAGCCAAACAAATATTGCAGTAGTTTTTCTAGCTCTGACAGACACGTGTGATTGTTTACTGTATGTATCAGAAAAAGATGTTTTTTTCTATATAAATAATTTGATATCTTGCCTACAAGAGCCTAAGCAGGCAACTGGCCTAAAGCAATTTAAAATACCAAATCAAAACCTTAAATATGTCCTTGGTGTATATTTAGATAAATGAAGGGTGTTACCGACAAACTCAATACATGAAACAATAAGACTGGAGCTTGAAATAAATTCTGTTGATTCAATTAGACACATATTGCAAAACTGTCTTGCTTTTTTATACAAAGAAATTAATCTTTGTTATATTCTTGCATGGAATAATAAGGCAATAAAGATATGTATATAATTCCTGCATAATCCTTTTAAAGTAGAGCTTAGTTTCTAGATTCATGGCATTTATTTTTTCAGCTTAAATTTCAAAGTTATGTTGATAATGTTTAGGGTTTCCTTTTTTGTTTAGATGTTTTTTAAGCTACATTTTGATGCTCTTTTAAAAAATTTTCTTATTTACATTTAACATTTACTTTTATATAGAACATATCAGTGTTGGACTTCACCTTATTACAACCAAGTCTTCTATTTTGTTTTTTCTTATAACTATTTTAATTTTCTCATTTATTTTCCTTTCATTACATGTACTAATGTTAAGTATTTAAAAGTCCAGTGCAATGTTACAATTATTAACGTACTACATTAACACTTATGGTATTTGTTTTTGAACAAGCATTTATTAAGCATTGGTAAAACAGTATACAAAACTTTATTGCTGTAAATGTTCTTACACTCTTTTCTTTTTCCCCCTGTATTTGTGTACTAGGTGGTTGTGAATGCCCTTTTAGGAGCAATTCCATCCATCATGAACGTTCTTCTCGTTTGTCTTATATTCTGGCTAATTTTCAGCATCATGGGAGTAAATCTGTTTGCTGGGAAGTTCTACTACTGTGTTAACACCACAACTGATGAAAGGTTTGAAGTCGACCAAATCAACAATTTTAGTCAGTGCGAGGAACTCATAAAAAACAATCAAAGTGCCCGATGGAAAAACGTGAAAGTAAACTTTGATAATGTAGGATTTGGGTATCTCTCTTTGCTTCAAGTAGTAAGTGATCACTCTTTGTTATATCACTCTTATTGTTTTTATGTAATAGTGAAAAGCAATTCTAACTACAAAAGCAGAATACACGCTTTTGTTTACAACTTAGTAATTTATTAATACCACTGCTCTGATAATTTATTAGTCTTTCATACTGATCAGCAAAGTCTACTTAGAAGAATGAAGAACTTTTAGGACATCAGAGAGAACAAGTTCCCTTTCTATCTCTGAATGTTTCTAGAAGTACTAGGGCTGGTATATAGTTATCTGATTATTTTCAGTGCTGAAAAGAAATCTGCATTAGTGTAATTAAGTCACAGAAAAGAATTCCAGGTAGAAAACGCCATCTCAGTGATGTAACCACTGCAGTTACAAGATCTAAGAAACAATTTCTATCTAGAAGAGAAATAGAAGAAAAGTAACAGTAGGTGTTATAGTCTGTGAAATATTTTCCCTGCTATTCCTGTCCACACAGGACAATGTATGCAGAAAGGCTTATGTCTTCACTATCAAAAATTATGTTCTCAAAACATGAGCTATCCCTGTGTGCACTGGAATACCTTACAACCTGACCCAGCCAAGAAATTGCAGGACTTTCACCTGAATTGTGCACAGTGAGCAATCTCTCTCTTTGAGGTCTAATTCTGAGAATTAATTTTCATTTTTAGTGTTTTAAAATAAGTTTCTAACTTTCGTATTGTCATAAGAAATCTTATTAATGCAGATTGTTAATTTACATGATGCAGTGGCATTGACATGGGCCTGCCCAGGTTCTAAGACAAGAAATCTGAGCACTGGTAACTGCCTCTCTGATTGAACAGAGCATCTCGTTCCATGACTCTGATAACACTGATGATTTGAAATTCATTAAGATTATTTACTGTCATATCAGGAATAGCAGAGAGGGACTAACAGAATTTGAGAAATATACAAAGGAATACAGTTTGACTTTGATAACAAAATTGGATTACAGTGGAAAGACTGTGAATATTGTTTTCTGTGTCTGATTTTTGAAATCCATTGCTAGAATCTCCACTGTGGAGGGAGGATCAGTATGCTTTATTAAACATTTTTTAAAATTAAAATTATTCAGCTGGAAAGGATGTCAGCAAAATTCCTTTCAAGTGGTTTGCAGCTCTTCTTTCAGTAGTAGCTTAGCTTATTCTGGGACAGGTATAAGATAAGGTACTTTTTTTCCTGGTTTTATGGCCCTAGTCTGCACCTTCCCTCTACTTTGCAATGTCATATATATTCCAGTCTCGGCTATGTATAGCTTATTTCATTTCCACTGAATAGCAGAGAATATTTTATTCCTCAGAAAAATTTATTTCTTACATGAAAATTTATATTCTTGGATTATTGCATTGCTCTGGGAGGCAGGTTGGGTGAAATTTCCAAATGTACCCATGCTTCCAAAGGAAAAAATAATCATTAAGAGGGTCCTGGCTTTTGTGAGAGGACAAGACAGTTGTTTTAAAAATATCTGCAACACAGAAATTCTGCATAGATATGAAATACTTGCCGCGTTGATGCTGTTTTTGTGTGAGTAGAATTCCAGATATATCACCATATATTTTCACTTTTTTTGTACTACTAAGATGCATATAGATGTGTGGAAGGAGTTTTGTTCAACGTTCGGAAAAAAAAAAAAAAAAAGTGATAAAAAAAGACACTTTTGTCATTCCATTAAACAAATACTTGAAACTGCATCTTTTAGGGTTTGATAAGTAAGCCACTCATAGTGATTCTGTATGTATGGAATGATGCACGCCCTAGACAAGAGCAAAGAAAGCAAATATCAGCTTGATTTTCAGCTAATGCTTTAAATGTGAAAAATCTATGGGTTTTTTTCTACTCTTAAGAGCAGAATGAAGGCCATAACTCATAAATGTTTCTCAAGAAGATGTTCACAAGTTTTCACTTCAATATTTAAAGTACTTTGGATGAGGAACTGGTAAAGGATTCTAAGGCTGTTGTGTTTAGAAGAAACATGAGAAGTAGATGGGTATGTCTTGATTTACATACCCTCCTTAATCAGCTTGTATTAATAGTAAAAATGAGTAAACCCTAAGAATTACTTAAAAGTATCTGTGAATATGTCAGAAACAAAGATAAAGCAATTGAAACTTGGATAATTGGCCAAAAATAATGTTAAAAAGCCTGAAAAAAATCTGATAAAATCATAGTTGCTACTGGAAAAGCTTTCTGTGCACCCAGTGTGAACATTAATGGCTTTTTTTTTATTTAACAAGATTAATTCAATAGTCTACTGAAGTCATTTATATCTCCCCTCTAGCAGTCTCAAGTACAGACTTGTTTAGGTTGTGGTGGACCAAAGAAAACTACCTCATTGAGGTCAATATCATTGTTCTAATGACAAGATCAGTGATAAGCGTCAATAGATGAATTACAGATGAAAGATTGTATTGCAACAGAAGGTTAGAAGCAACAGAAAGCTCTTACAATCCAGCTTTTTTTCCATTATTCATCCTGTTCTCTGACTCAGACCTTGTAAGCCAGTCAAAGAAGAACAATGTAAATTAGCTCAGCTTTTCTGTGTTACAGGTAATACAATAGAAGCCTTTATTCTCTTCATCAGTAATGTATTCTGTCTTGAGTGAATGCTATTGGAAATATTGTTTTAATGCAAATTATACATATATATATATATATATATCCAAACAAGAACAAACCCAAACTCCAAGCCCCAGTGCCGAAAAACTTCAGATTTTTTTTCTTTTTTGATATAAATTTGTTTGAGTATTTTTCTGACCCTTAAGAAAATCATCAGAGCAAAAGCTGAAGAAATTCCTTTCACAACTTTCACACATCAGTAAGTGAAGAGGAACAGGCTGATGTATACAAAGAGATGTGGCATCTATCCGTCATGAAAATTTTATGGTATTATTTCTTTTTAACTTAAACCAGTTAAGTTAATCCAAACAGTGTTTGGATTATTTGGTAAGTAGATCTTCTGAAGACCTGCTTTTATCCAGGATAAAATGTGGCAAATTAGTCTCAAAACACAGTATCACATTATTCTGTTATTTCTGGTAAAGACATGTAGTATGCAGTGTTGCCACTCTGGCTTTACTTCCAAATTCATTGGAAATTATCCATCATGAGAATAATTTTATGTACTTCTAACTATAGTAGTTTGGGAGAATTTTGTTTTGTTGTTTTCTAGCCACTTTTCAATCTATGTTTGAATTTGTCTTTCAAATTTCCTTGGGGAAAAACAAGTGTAATCTTTGAACTCAATGAATTCTGATTGTCACTGAGGATATATACAATATATTTGTATAAATACTAAAAGAAAACTCAGATTTTGATCTCTTTGTCATATTTGTGTGTTTTCTAGGTCAGCATGCACAAATGCACAAATAATACTTTATTTCTGTTAAGCAAGATCTGTTGTGGAAAATTTGAGCCTAGCAAAACCAGGCCTAAGCTTATACTGAATGCATTAGGAATAACACTCAGTAAATTTGCTGCTTTGATACTGAATCTCTGGTTCAATTACTTGCTATTGCTCAGGCTACGTATTTAGAAAGTAGAAATTCTCCCTGAAATGAGGCTTCTGCTTTGGGAATTACACAATCTTTTTTTTTTTCCCCACAGTTAAATAGTTAAATTCACAACTGTTTTTGTATAATGATGATGACAGTGATTGTTTCCTAATGATTTGCAGGATGGATCTAGAAGAAGAACAAATACTGTGATGAGGCAGTGTATTTTATTATTGAAATTTCATTAAGTTTGGGGATTTCTGTTCCTTCACTTCTTCAAGACTGATAAAATCTTATTGTTTTGTGAAACTGGATTGTGACAAGTACAGATTTTACTTCAGACATTTTGAAATACATGAAAGCAATGTTATCTTTATATGTTTCCATCCTCACACTCTTTTCGTGTTGACTAATAATAATAATAATATAAAAGTTGTGATAGTTCTTACTATCTTCTTACTAGCTCTACTTGAAATATGCTCTCTTAGTGATGACGATGAAACATAACAGTTCAATATTAGGCTTTTTTTTTCCTTTCACTCTAGTTTAGTCTAGGATATACTTACAAATTTACAAAAAAAAATTGTGGTTTGTCTGAAAGATGATACGCAATGACCATCATATGTATGAACCAGAGACAATGGCGTGCACCTCACCAAAGAGCCGCTCTTTCATTTGTATCATCCTTCAGATTTAAAAATATTACATCTTATTACTTATTACTTGCATTTAGTGTTTGACGTCTGACTACAACCACAGTCATGACTTTCAAAAAAATACAAATAATATAACCAGACAGAAACAAAAGTAAACTCCTTAAGGCATATATGAGGTAAGCATCCTGCCCTATTTAGACCTGCCAAGATAATGAAATAATGAGTCCAGTTTTGGCTACCATTTCAAGAGATAAACTGATGAAAGAGAGCACAAAATAATGAGAATGATTTGAGTTTTGGACAAGGTCTGCGTGGAATGATTGAAGGAAGAGTGAAGATGTGAAGATTATTTAGCCTAAAGAAAAGGCAGCAGAAACCAGTTTGCGAAGAAATATTACAAAAGAATGATTGGTACTGTGTTCTCCACAGCTATAACAGCTATGACAAGCGATAGCTTTAAATGGCAACAGTAGGATTTAAATGTTGGAAACAATAAATACAAGTGCTCGTATAAATATTTTTGATAAGGCTGTGGAGTTTCCATCCTTGAAAGTCTTTGAGAGCAATTTAAACCTGTATCAGGAATTAAATAAATAAAATCAATCCCTTGCAGTTCAAGTATTCCACAAGGACTTTAAATTCATCTTCAATTCAACTTGTTTCAAATTTTTTTGTGATGTTTTGGTCCTCTAACACTGTACTTTGATTTCACAATTGCACTCTAAGTTGCCTGAATCACTTCTTTTTCTTTTCTTTTTTTTTTTTTTTTTTTTTTGCGTTGGCTCCAAATGTGGAAGTCATTTCAAAATGGATTTGCTCCTTTTTAGTATTCCACTGTTTCAAAGTATAAGGCAACTCTTTTCAAAATAAAATGATTCCTTTTCATTTAAAATCCATTGCAGGATGATACCAGCTGCTTTGTATGATGCATAAGCAAAGCTTTTTTGATACCTCTGATAGGAATTAGACTTCAAGATGTTGGAGATACAGCAATAACCATAGATAAAGAATGTTCCCATCCTGACTTGTTTCTATGACTAATCTCTATAACAAGGAATATGAATGAACCTAAGATCTACAGCCTTGTTCAGTAAAACTGTAATGAGGATTAAATGACCAAGAACACTCTCAGTTGTTGGTTTTATTCTGTCTGTGACTGAATGATTGCTATTTGGAAATGCTGCCTAGTCCATGACTGTTTCAAAAGAGTAACTAATTGCTACAACAGAGAAAATGAGTTTGTCTTTCTAACATGTAGATGAGGCAATCTGCACCTCATTGTCAAACAGAATTTTACACATATGGATTAGAGTCAATAGCTGTAAAAGTTCACTAATTTAATATCTGAAGCACATAAAGTAAATTCTGTTTTTACAAGATCATCCTAAAACATAGTTCAGGGTTATAGCCTCTGTAAAACATGATGCATTTAGAATGAATATAGAATCACTAAATCAGGTAAAATCTTTTAGACTAGATACAAATCAAAATTCTCCTTGATACTACAGTGTTTATCTTTTCTGACCTATCAAATCTTCAGTTCCCTTGATGTCATCCCTTGTGATGACATAGTAGTCACTGGTGGCAACTGAGTTACAAAGTCACTGATATGGCTTTGATAAGCATTTAACCTACTAAAATGACACTGCATTCTTGTGATAAATAATTAGAAATAAGTTCATTACATATTCTGCTTAATATGCTTATATGGAGACAAACGGGGTACTCAACAGTGCATCTTACAAGCAGCTCTAAAGAAAGCCAAAATTGTGGATAAATCTTATGTATGTTATAGTAATAATGCCTGGTGCCGTATTCAGTTGCTGGAAATGGTTATATGAATTGTCTTAAAGTTATATTCTTAAATAGGTGTGTACTGTTTACAGGCTACATTTAAAGGCTGGATGGATATTATGTATGCAGCTATTGACTCAAGAGACGTAAGTACTGAAAATATTAGTACATTAGTATAGTAGTATTATACATTAGTATAAGTACATTTTATCCTTGATGCATTTCTGTCAACAAATGCATCTTTATATATCTTCCAAAAGTGAATAATATGCATACAGGAGGATGAAACAGAATCAAATGAGCTAATATGACATTCTGCTGTGGCAAATTGTTGTATCAAATATGAACGCAAATATGATGCTGACAGTAATAGATGGAATGGACAAAAATATATTGATGTGAGTGACAAGGAAATAAAAGATATTTTGTCCAAGACTGCTGCTTATTCAGTTGAAATTTTCATATGAAATCTTAAGAATGATATTTCATATTTTTTCCTCAGGTGTTACAGCAACCCAAGTATGAAGACAACTTGTACATGTATTTATATTTTGTCATCTTTATCATTTTTGGGTCTTTTTTCACCCTGAATCTGTTCATTGGTGTCATCATTGATAACTTCAATCAGCAGAAAAAGAAGATAAGTATCTTTTCATTCCTCTTCTAAAGATACTGCAAAATAGTGCCTTCCTATAAGTCCATGATATATGGAATGTATCAAAACTGAAAAGCTGAAGAATACCGTAATATAAAATCTTACCCAGATGTTGCATTCGTTAACTTCATAAGATTTTACACTGTAGTGCACAGTACACACCTTTCTCCTTTCTGTTTTCAATGTTCAGTTTAATCTTCCTCAAATCATCTGCTTTTTCATGCATAAACTAATAAAATATTGTTGCAGAATCAATTCCCTTACACACACCTGTACATTAAAGCACTCTTCATTTTCTTTTTAGTTATTTGTAGTGATTTTATCAGCACAAAAAGTTACTTGATTATGATAAATAAAGCATTACACCGTTGGTCTCCTACAAATGCTGTTTTAATGATCATAGTATTCAATGACTCTCCCAAATTCTATTCTGTAGCACTGAATTGAATAGTGATTTGTAGCCATTGTAGGTTACAAAGATGACTGCTTTTACTTTCATCGTGCAGCTGTGAATCTCACTGACATGGATGGTCTGAGTATCAGCTGCTTATCTTTAAAACCAATTTATCAAATAAATGCTTATATTGCAGACACTGAGATTTGATAACTAAGAGATCTTCCTCCATTCAGTCTTTATGATTTTCAGGAAATTCCTGTCCATATCAAAATATTCTGTCTTCCAGGTTTATTCCAGGTTTCATTTAAAATTAATATATAGCTAGTATTCATAATATTTTTTATATTTACCTCTCTTAAGGTGTTAACTCTGTGAACATATTAAGGTTAGTTTTATGTCAAACAACAGGACCTAGACAACATTTTCTGTGAGTTCCATAAATTATAGGTGCTTAAGTTATCGCTTGTACCTTTCATATTACTAATCTGCAGTATTTCCACATGATGAGGAGAAACTCAGCCAATACAAGATCTATAGAATCAGTTAGGATTCAAGTTGACTATACACTTACTATTTATCAAATGAATTCAAAGGCTATCTTTTTTTTCTGCAGAAGAAAGAATGATCTTTTGGATCATTTGCATATCAGCTCTACCATATACGTAACTACAATAAGTGCAATAACGTGAACTTTATCTTTACACTGATTTAACAAGATGGACAGTCCTAGAACACTAATGAACATCATCTGTCTTTGAAAATATTTGTGCCATTTCAATGAATTTTCTGGGAAAAGAAACAATCTTGCATGCACAATGTTTACTAGCACAAATTCTCCTTACCATTTTTCATCAATAATAATAATAATAATAACAATAATAATAATAATAATTCTCAGAAACTTTTGTCTGATTGCTGCTTCACCAAGTGTTGCTTGGTATGGAAGTTAGTTTTCTCAAGCTATTGAAGCTGGCCATTCCATTCTCTTTTAACTTTCTGTTGACTAACATAAAAATGCCAGTAATCTGTGCTGATTCTAGAAGATATCCATGCTGCCTAACAACCTCTGAATTCTCTGACGATGTTACAATTTCACATGGAACAAAGTTAGCAGAGAATAGTGTAAGGTAACAAACATCAGTTTTCTCACTGAATCTACTGTCATTTCTCCTGGAGTATTTGGTGCATTTTAACAAGACAATCACAGTGACACATATATTATAAATAAATATGTTAATCACATTTCACTTTAAAAGCTTTTTCAACACTGCATATAAATCTGATTGTAACCAGCTTTGATTTCATGTTTTTACTTTGGAGGTCAAGACATATTTATGACAGAAGAGCAGAAGAAATACTACAATGCAATGAAGAAGTTGGGATCCAAAAAACCACAAAAGCCAATACCAAGACCAGGGGTAAAATTATTTCTATACATCAGGCTAATAGCTTTTTAAGTAGAGCTCATTTTTTATCAGTATGAAGAGAGACTAATTTATTATCAGTTAATTATCATTAACTGATTTATGAGTCAGCAAAAATGGAAAATGCGTATGCTGCTCAGCAAACTATAAGCAACATATCTTCTTTCAATAACTGTGTTTGAAGTTACCTGCCATTCTCTTGAAGTTACTTGCCATTCTCTCCTTTATCATTTATCAGTCATAATACATTATAAAATCCTTATACTTAGAAACTATTTGGTGATTTTTTTTTCCATTTCCTGGATTTGCTGTGCTATGTTTCCTGAAAATTTCAAAAAATTTTCAGAATAAAAAGCAATGATTAGCTGTTTGGTCAAAACTTCATGATTTCCCATTCAATTACTTGAGATCATTTTAAAAGGAATACAAATATAGTGAAGTCAAACACTCCAAAGTTGTAATACAGAAGATAAACTGATTACATGATTTCCACAAAACCATTTTCATGGCTATGCTTAAAGGACTGCCTTTAATCACACAATCTCACTCTGTTTTTCTATAAGCTCTCAATTTTATTCATTTCACAGAACAGAAAGCGTATGAGGCAAAAGCTTGCATGGAAAAAGAGATAATGATGAATTCAAAATCTAGCATGTTATGATTATGCCAGGTAGCATACAAAACACACAGAAAAACTAAAAAACAGGCTGAACTAATCTGTTGTATTCACTTTGATTAATCTATTTACATTTCCTAGATATGTTTTTATGGAAGCCTTACTGGTTTTACTACATATATTTTTCTGCTTTCTTCTAATAGGAAAAGAAAAAAATTATTACAATCTGTAATGGATGTTTTGCTTCTTTTTTTTCCTTCTCAGAACAAGTTTCAAGGCATGGTCTTTGATTTTGTGACACAGCAAGTATTCGACATTAGTATCATGATTCTTATCTGTCTTAACATGGTCACCATGATGGTAGAAACTGATGACCAGAGTAAAGAAATGGAAAATATTTTATACTGGATAAACTTGGTGTTCATTGTCCTTTTCACTGGAGAATGTGTCCTGAAATTAATTTCACTCCGCCATTATTATTTCACTATAGGCTGGAATATTTTTGATTTTGTCGTTGTCATTCTCTCAATAGTAGGTAAGTCTCATTTATTGACCTATAAAGAGGGTAAAATGAATATAAATTGAACTTTTACTCAGTAGTACTATATGGCTGGCTCTTGCTATTCCAAGGCTTCTCACTAAGTCTTGCATGTTCTCATTTTATTTAAAAATTTACCTAATCATCGTTTTTGTTGTAATCATTCAAAATACATTGCACTTGTAAATATTAACTATACCTGGTAGAAAGCAATTATGCAGGTGCAATCTACAGAATATTTTTAATTGCTATATAGAACATCAATTTGAAAACTATTTTTTTCTAAATTGTCACTATAATATGGAGAGTGTGGTAATATATCTTTGTTTATTTTTCCTCCTATTTTAGGTATGTTCTTAGCTGAGATGATTGAGAAATATTTTGTGTCCCCTACTTTGTTCCGAGTCATCCGACTTGCCAGAATAGGTCGCATCCTGCGTCTCATTAAAGGCGCAAAGGGAATCCGCACTCTGCTTTTTGCTCTGATGATGTCTCTTCCTGCTTTGTTCAACATTGGCCTGCTGCTCTTCTTGGTCATGTTTATCTATGCCATATTTGGCATGTCCAACTTTGCCTACGTTAAGAGGGAAGCTGGAATTGATGACATGTTCAACTTTGAAACATTTGGCAACAGCATGATCTGCCTATTTCAAATCACCACATCTGCTGGCTGGGATGGCTTGTTAGCCCCAATTCTTAACAGTGGGGAGCCGGACTGTGACCCTAACAAAGCTCACCCAGGGAGCTCTGTTAAAGGCGACTGTGGCAACCCTTCGGTTGGGATTTTCTTCTTTGTCAGCTACATCATCATATCCTTTCTGGTGGTGGTGAACATGTACATTGCTGTCATTCTGGAGAATTTTGGTGTTGCAACTGAAGAAAGTGCTGAGCCCTTAAGCGAGGATGATTTTGAGATGTTCTATGAAGTCTGGGAGAAGTTTGATCCAGATGCAACGCAGTTCATGGAATTTGAGAAATTGTCTGATTTTGCAGCAGCTCTTGAGCCTCCTCTTCACCTTCCCAAACCAAACAAGGTCCAGCTGATTGCAATGGATCTGCCCATGGTAAGCGGTGACAGAATTCACTGCCTTGACATCTTGTTTGCTTTCACAAAGCGTGTGTTAGGGGAAAGTGGGGAGATGGATGCCCTCAGGATACAGATGGAAGACCGATTTATGGCATCAAACCCTTCTAAAGCTTCCTATGAACCAATTACAACAACGTTAAAAAGAAAACAAGAAGAAGTATCTGCTGTCATTATTCAACGTGCTTTTAGACGCCACCTATTAAAACGAACAGTAAAACAAGCCTCCTTTATCTATAACAAAAACAAAACTGAAGGGGGGGCTGGTCTGGGCATTAAAGATGAAATCCTTTTGGACAAGTTAAATGAAAACTCATTTACAGAGAAGACTGATATAACTGCATCAACAGCAGTTTGTCCACCTTCTTACGATCGTGTAACAAGGGCAGTCAAAGAAAAGCACGAAAAGGAAGATAAAGGTGTACAGAAATAAAAATAAATAGCAAGCAAAATCATCTATGTGCAAAGTAGTTCATAGCCTGCAAAGGTCATGTGTTTGTGTCAACAGGACTCCTGCTGGAGGTCTATGCCAAACTGACAATTTTTACAAACATACTATACATTAAAGGTCAGTGCCTATTAAAAGACAGCGACCCCTCGTCAGTAACTGTGATTGTGACATGGGGAAACAACCTTGACAAGATTTAACTGTTCTCACTACCAGCTGACACTGCTGAAGAGGAGAGAAAAAATGGCTACTCAGGCTGTAGGGACTAGCTAAGGGGTGCAAACCAAGTTCTAGTTGTGTGTTTAGCGTAAAACAATACAATAACTGTATCCACTGTTTGCATTTCAACTGCCATATACATCATATTTTTACAGATCTGTGTTGGTGGATTCATCTTTTTTTTAATTCATATGTTGTTTGTTACATGTAACTATTTTTGTAAATGGGTCTTCTGTTGGGAGAGGGGGTCAAGCACTACTTTACAGGTATAAGAGCCAGGTGTTCTACTATGCGACTAATATACACACAGAAATGATTTGCATGAAGGCATGCTGCACTTATAGATCATGCATGAAAATAACATTAAGTCACAAAGAATAACTGATTTTAGCTCAGTGTTTCTGGAAAGGAATAATAAATTCTGAGGTGCTTAATTAATGTATTCATGTTGTATCGCGTCCGAACCAGTCTTGGTATGCCTGTAAAGTCCCCTGTAACTCACAAGAACAGTAAAAGCAGATATTTGTTTATTTATTTATTTACTTATTTATTTTGCACAGACCATTAAATTTCAGAAAGTAGAGATTTCTTTCTGGGTCTGGAGTCACAGATTCTGTCTTTATCAAATGTCTTTCTGCATAAAAACACTAAATGATCCTGCCCAAACTGCCAAATTGATCAGAAAGAGCCCTTAATAATGTTGTTCTGCTTTATCCTGCAGTATTGTTTAGCCATCTTCAGCTCTTGGTAAGGTTGATGTTGTATGTTAATGAAAAGCCCTCTGCTATGTAAATAGTAATTTTTAACCTGTGGTGCATGTTTGAGCAAACAGATAACGACCTGAGCACATTTACTGCATCAAATATGTACCACAATAAGTGTAATGTGCAAGCTTTCAACAGGTAAAATTATGTATTATCTACCACAATAGATAGTTTGGATGCTAGCAATGCATGTTTATATTGCCTATGCCTCTGTTCCTTTGATTGTCCAGGATTCTTAAAAAAGGGAAGCCATACATCAGAGCTAAATGAAGTAAACTATTCAACAAGACCTCATTCTTCCATACCATTAAGCAATATTTTGCAGCTATTTAGGAACTCATTTGATTTACATTTTTGAATTTTCAGTGAAAAGCATATAGTGTATATCCAAACTGTACAGACGTTGAAAACTACTAGACCTGTTGAAAATAATGTTAGAATTTTATAAGCAAATATAAATACTGTAAAAATCATTTTATTTTCTTTTTCAGCATTATGTACATACAACAAGAACTGAATTTTATCTTCAGGTTGACTCCACACCATTTCTTTTTACTTTCTGTCTGCAGCACTTTTTCACAGAAGTACTCCAGAGAACATGATATGACTAAGAGAACAGATAGCTGTAGGTCTTATTTTTTACTGTATTTGCAAACATGTCAATTCTTTATGCAAAATAAGTTCATAATTTGCTTCTAAAACTCTAGTTATTTGGTTGTTTGTTTTTTTTTTTGAAGTTGGAAAAAGATGTAAAGTGTTAATTGAATGTTTAAGCAGTGCCTGCATAACAGGCACTGCTTATATATTTTCAAATACATTCTTCCTTTCGCAGAATCCTTAGGTTTTTTTCTCATATCTCACACACTTTTTAAAAAATTATTCATAGTGCAGTTCTAAATGTTATAATGGGTCCACAATATTTTTTTCACAAAGAAAAAGTAGCAAAACCATATAATCAAACACATCAGGACATTTTATGTTTCTTACAGAGGAAAATTAAATATAGATTACTTTTATTAAAGTTATTGGCAAATACTATATTAGTGAACTGCATGCAGGAAAATGCTACTATTACCCTAAGTGAAGCTAAATAACATTATTAATGTGCCGAAATAATAAAGATTACATTTTTTATTGTATGCTCCTTTTGTCGTTATTATCTGACATTAGTTTAAAAACAGTATGCTTTTTAACATTTCTAATTAATGCATGTTAAATACTGAGCATGATGATTCTGTGTTTCTACAGTACTGCACAGAGTAACTCCATGAGCCACTTCCTGCATGGGAGTCCTCAACGGACAAGTATTACAGCTGTCCTGAATGTGTCCTAGGAGGCTCACAGGTAGTAAACTGAATATTATTTAATATTCTACCTACAGGTTTTAAAACTGCTTTTCTCAAAGAGACAGATGAGAATTATGTCACTATCATTTCAGTTTACAGGTAATAGGAAAACAAAAATAATTGTTTCTCCTACCTATTTCAGGTTTTCAATGTCAAAGAAGCTGAAATGTTGCTTCAGTACAGGTAGAGTACCTTGAGATTTTTTAGATTTCTTTGAAGGATCATCCTGGACAAGGAAAAAAATTATTCTTACATAATACCTCCTTAGCAACTTAGGACTTTATAAGGAGTGAGTGATGGGGTAGAGCCATATGTGCTGGATTCATTAGAAAAGCTTATGCAAAGCAGTCTCAGCTCAGAAAATTAGCTTCACCTACTAATTCAGTCCAACACTGAATTAGTCATACCTACTTCATGCGTTGCTACAGGCTTGGGGTAAAGTGGCTGGAGAGCTGTGCGGAGGAAAAGAATCTGATGATATTGGTCAAAATTGTTCAGTTAGGGGAGGAGAAGACTCACCTTATCTCTCCCTGAACTGCCTCAAAGGAGGTTGTAGCAAGGTGGGGGTCAGCCTCTCCTCCCAAGTAACAGTGACTGGATAAGAGGTAAAATCCTTAATTTGCACCAGGAGGAGGCTCAGGTTGGATATTAGGAAAAATTTCTTCTCAAAAAGAGTGATGAGGTGTTGAAATGGGTTGCCCAGAGAAGTAGAGGGCTCACTGTCCCTGGAGGTGTTGAAGAACCACAGGGATGTGGCACTGAGGGGCGTGGTTAGTGGGCACGGTGAGATGGGTTGGCGATGGACAAAATGAACTTAGTGGTCTTTTCCAACCTTAGCGATTCTTTGATTGCATTCTCTGATTCTACGACTGGTTTGCTCCTTTTATTAAATGTCATTACTGTTGAATCTTCTAGAGAATGCTTTGCTTACGTGTTGGAGAGACAGCACGTCCCTCCTAAAGCAAAGCCATTCAGCAAGAATTGTTTCTGATGCCTGGACACAAAGGACAGCGCCTTCAGTCCAAATGGAAAACCTGATTTTTACTAAACTCTTCTAATTCACTTGAACGGAAGAAATGGGGAAAAAAAGAGAGAGAACTTTCTGTATTTGATTTTATTACACTGCTATTTCATTGCTGGAGAGCTTTACAGAGCCTAAAGTGCTCAATATTGTGGTATATAACAACATAACGGGAGCATGAGGCAGTCTTATGTCGGAACAAATGTCACAGCCAGCCATTCAGAATTCCGAGTTCACCGGCACGGGAGCCTCCGGGAGGCAGGCTGGAGGAGGCTGCGCCCGCAGGGCACGGCCGAGCGGCTGATGCAGCCGCCAGGACAGCACTACGTGCACCGACACCCCGCGGACCCTGACGCGCTTCAGCAAGAGCCGGGCGCAGCGGCCGTTACAGACCCCCCACGAGGGCTTGTTCAAACCCGCCCTCCCCGGCCTCGCGTGAAGTTGTTCCCGCCCCTCTCCTCTGAGCATCCGACTCGTTCCGGCGCTTGCAGTTTTCCTTCCTGTGTCTCTCCCGCCTCCTTTCTCTTGGAGCCAATGGTAGGGCGCGCTCTTGCCAGACAGCCAATGGCAGCGTGCCGCTGGGCTCTTCCCCGCCCCTTCCGGCGACCTCGCTCTGGTGGCGTTGGCTAGCAACGGCGGAGGCGATGGACGCGGCGGTGCAGCAGGTGCGTGCCACGGTGCTGGGGGCGGGAAGGCGCTGAGGGGGGTGGAGGTGCTGAGGGCAGCGGGGGCGCGCGTCGGGTAGCGCCAAACGGGGCGGGTGCGTTTGCGTGAGCGAATCGGGTTCGCCTCTCTCGCAGGCCCTGCTCAACTACTACTGCCAGGAGTGCTACTTTCACCATGTCCGGGCCGCGGCGGAGGAGGCGCTGGGCCGGCTGGGCAGCGACCCGGTGTTCCACTTCTACCGGGCGTACGGTGCGCTGCGCACAGGTAACGAGTAGCGCCGCTGCCGGCTCTGGCGGCGCTCGGGCCTTGGATGCTCCGCGGTGTTTGTGAGACCGCTCGCGCTCAGTGAGCCGCGTACGTGCGGTACTTAATGAGTCCTCCCACCCCCATGTTCCGGTGAGGCAGCTATGAGGCACGCGGTGCGGGAGAGAGGAGTGATGTGGCTCTGTGTTTCTCAGTAACTTTGTGGGCATCAGTCAGGCAAATAGCTTCTTTGGAGGGAATCTGGAACCTAACGGTGTGGCCGGTGCTTTGTGTCAGAAGAACTGGTTGGTTTCAGTGCATCTGTGCCTAACATTGTACCCATCTGCACCTGGGGAGCTGTGGGCTGGTACCAGTTGGGTGCTTTTACAAGGTTGATTAGCAGAAGCCATATTTCAGGCTGGCCTAACACATAACTTCTTTCAAGTTCTCTGTACTGAGATGTTCTTTTTTGTTCCTTGTGTTTGTTTGGAGAGTTTGCACAAACAGCTGAAAATTGACATCATTGATAAGGAAAAATATGTAAAAATAGTTGGGAAAAGCGCAGAAATAAAAATGGAGTCAGGAGTTTTTTACACTGATTTTCTCTGTCCTCTCAAAGACTTTGCAGCTTATTTCACTCTTGTTATCACTAGGTGATGTCCAAGAAGGTATTCGACAACTGGAATCCATTAAAAACAAACAGGAAGTGTCACTTTGTGCAATGATGGCACTGATCTATGCCCACAAGAAGAGCCCTAATCCAGGTATGCTCATTAAAACAATAATGGTTTATATTTTTAACAGCCATATGTGGAAACTTGAGAGTTGTAGATGAATTCTGCGTAACTTTAAAGGATTTACCTTTTACCCATAATTTCTAGTACTTAGAAATTTATCAAGGCTGTAAATAAAAATACCAAAATATATAGCTGTGAAGAGTTAAGTCTAAATCTTTAAACACTGAAAAACTCATTTACCTGCCAAGGTGAAAAATATTTTATGGAGAAAGAAATTTAAAATCAGGTTGCTTTCAATTCGTATTTCCTATTGTCTGTCTGATATCAGTCCTTCTGAGTAAAACTGAAAGTTTATTAATAAGTCATGAAAGCCAGGCCATTAATATACTTCAAGTTACCCTGGTAAATGTTGAATGAACTAGTGAAATAGCTCTGATTAATGACTCTGCATTTATTTCTGTCTCCATGGATTAAAGCTTTAAGATATTGAACTTATCATATATTCAGTACTTTCTGAAAAAGTCTTAGCGATGAGAGTCAGACATTTGATTTTAACAGTTCTACATAAAGGACCAGAAATTAATGTGAGCGAAAGAATATATTTGACATTTGTCTTTTCAGATCGGGATGCTATTCTAGAGTTGGATACAAAACTGAAGGAGCAACGAAAAACAGCAGGACAGCAGGCTCTCTACTTCGCTGGCTTATTTTTGTGGCATCTTGGTCGTGAAGACAAAGCCCGGGAATACGTTGATCGGGTGATCAAAGTTTCTAGTGGTGATAAAGAGGTAGCCTTTTTCTTTCTACGTAAAGTAGTAAGAGGACTGTGCATATACTATGAAGCTAGGTTTACTGCACCAATGGTATTTTGATGAACTTTGTGTTTTAATACTTCAGCATCGTAAGTGCATTTGACAGGGATGAATAAAATTCCTAGTGACTTTCTTTGAACATATTGTTAGTCAGTAAATCAAAGTTCTGCACTGACCAATGGAGGTAATATAGTTATGTCAGTTTTGCTCTTGCTAGGATTGTTATCTTGATCAGTATCAAAGCAACAACAAAAAATTGATGATGTCAGTAGAGGAAGCGTCATCTCCTCTGAATTTACAGATTAAAAAACCCAAAGGGTTGGAACAGTTTCAGCAGTTGTTAAAGGCAGGTTTTTGCTTTACCTGAATGTAGTGTAAAACCAGTGTAACTGTTGTATGTAGCAACATCTTCTGCATTTATGGAGACACTGACAGTTGCTGTTTTAAGAATCTTTAATCCTGCTTAGTTTGTTAATTGAGGTTAGCTCCATTGTTGCTTTTAATCCTTTAAGTTATTTAATCCTTTAATTATTTGATTTGAGTTTGAATTCATTTATGAATGAATTACTAATATTTTGAGTTGTGTACTGCTTATAATTTCAGTCATATATTTTAGATAATTAAAAGCTTCTGACTTTGATCTCTCTTTCAGTCTTATTTTATAGTATGGTTCTTTCCATTTATTGTTCTGCATAACATACTTCTTTGTAATAAAGCATATAGCCTTTGTAATAAAGGCTAATAAGAACACCAATGATTGCAAGTTTTTCTGCAGGGACTGATTCTGAAAGCATGGCTTGATCTCACTTGTGGGAAAGAAACTCATATTAAAAAAGCAGTGAAGTACTTTGATGAAGCGCTGCAGGAAGGGAATGATGTTTTTGCTCTCCTTGGTAAAGTACGTTTACTTTGATTTTAACGCTTTCTAAATGTGTTACTGCAGCTTTTTGTTAATAATTAGAGCTTGCTAATGATTAGAGCATGTGCAAGAAGTAGAGATACAGCTCACTCGTATTCTTTTTGTTCAGTTGACTAGATTATTCTTTTTAAAAGCCTTTAGTAGATTTTAGCAGAAATTAAGTGTGGGTCACTTACGCAATTGTTTGAGGAATATAAAAGTTACCAAACAATTTGAGTTCTAGCACTGTAAAAATAGCTGACATTTGCATTTCCTGTGGTAAACAGCCTGCTTTAAATAGTAGCTAATTGTACTGAGTAGCCAGGGTTCGTAATATTTCTTACTTTCTGTCCTGATGAAGACAAAAGGACAGGCAGCGTAGTGGTAAATAAGCAATAACTGTTCAAGTGATGAGTTGTTGGTGTTTTTTTTTTTTGAAGTATAATTAACTTCCAAATGACACCTTAAGGCCCAATAGGCACCAGTGTAAAAAAACAATGGCTACAAATGAAATGCAGTCAGTCTGAATGTAAACTGAAGGTATGATTTTTAGTATGTGCATAAGAAAAAAAAAAAAAAAACTTTGAGTTCATCTATTCATATGCAAGAAATGAGGTTTGGCACCATCTGAAAATGTCCAAGTCAGAGGAAGTTTCACAGAGGATGCTTGTCCACATTACAGAATTACTATGTGCCATAGTAAAACAAAAAATATATATAGTAGTTAAAAGGCTGCAGTGGGGTTGTCTGTGAATGTTTTTGTCTTATTCTAAGCTGTCATTATTCAATTGCAAGTGCTTGTTTTGAATGTGTGATATAGAAGACTGTAGCTCAGAGCAATGCACAAAGTATTTGGGTACACATGTGTGCGTGACTGTATGTATTCAATTACCAGTACATTTAAAAGTGTTATTGCAATTAGATTTTGGGCAGATAATTGTCTTGCTGTTATTTAAGAAACTGTGGTAACTTTTATGTTTGCACCATGGCTCTCAAAAATATTAAATCAAGTGACATGCACACAATCACCTGGAATACAGTAAGTGAATTTTAAGCTTTGAAGTAAAGTTGAGGACATGAGCCCTAAATTGATTTCTACTCAGTGGCACTCATGTTAAACTGTGATACTACTTCTGATGTAGTCTTGTACTTGGAGTGCTGTACAAAGTACTCGAATATTGTTAAGTGTGGCAACAACAGTGACCTATGGGGACTCAAGTTTTGAATAAGTTCTGCGATCTGTTGGTTATGTTCAATATCCTGAAGTGTCTAAATTGCTTCAACAAAAGTTGTCAAAAGCTACTAAAACAATGTCACTTTTCAGCTACATCTCCCGGGCTTTTTCTTGTTGATGCTGTGTTAAACTTGAAATAGAGGTGCTTACCCCACACAGTATTTTCGTATTTCTTTTGTATGATAATTCTAGTTGATGCTGAAGTAAAATGCATATTGAAAAATGGTTTCTGTATGGAAGGAAATTCTGTATCTTCCCACTTCTGCACAGGATTTGATGCAATTTGTCTTCCTTCCTTTAGGCACAATATTTTGAGATCCGACAGAATTATTCAGGAGCTCTGGAAACGGTGAACCAGATAATTGCAAACTTTCCAAACTTCCTTCCTGCTTTCATAAAGAAAATGAAGCTACAGCTAGCCTTGCAGGACTGGGAACAGACAGTTGAAACAGCACATAGGTTGAGTATGAACTAACACATTGCTGATGGTGCTTTTTATATGTTTAGACTGTAAGAAAACTTTGGAAAAAGTTAGAGCAGTTTTAAGTAAAGTATATTAAACAAAATGAACTTCAGTAAGAGCCTAGCCTTGGAATTGTATGCAATTACATCAATATGTTTGCACCATGGCTCTCAAAAATATTAAATCAAGTGACATCACACAATCACCTGGAACCCATTCTGCAGGAAAGAGGGAGGGTCTCTGTTGAGGCAGACCTGAAGTGACAGAAGCTGTGATTTCATATGAGAAGTGTGATTTAAAGTGATGGTGTGATACAGAGTGTTGACATAAACAACTGTCATAACTTGTAAGTTTGTCCTCCTTGCACCTTGATTTTTTTTTTTTTAATTCGTTTTGGTATTACTGTTAAAGGTATTTTAGCTGGAAAGAAAAATTCGAAGGTGATGTTACTGAAGTGGGAGAAGTTCTTTGAAAACATTTGCATATGAAGCTTTCTTGTAGCTTCACGTATGGTAACATTATACTTACATAAGCTCAATTTAGGAACCTGAAGGTTTAATTACTTTATTGAATACTGGGGAGATTCAATCAATTGAGGAGGAGCCTTAAAGCCATATTCAAGTTCTATCATATGAACTGAATGAAACAGGGTAACAATAACCAATATATTAAAAATATTTTGTTTTTACCACTGTGATAGATTTACCAAAGCTTTGAAAATGAAGAGAATATTAATTATTTTCACTGAAAATGATTGTGAATCAAAAAATCTGGTTAGGCTTCTTTAAATGCATGTTTTGTTTGCTTTTAGGCTATTGCAGAAAGATGCTCTCAATTTAGAGGCCACAAGAATGGAGGCCTTGCATTTTCTGTGCAGGGAAGGAAATGTACGTGAGGTGAGTCTTGCTGGTTGCAGACAGCTGAGCACAACGCAACCTTTGTTAGGGGTTAGATCCCACATTCACAATAAGCTTTCTATCTTCCCCCTCATATACTGTGTCTGTATTGTGTTGAAGCCCTAGCAAGATGTATGGATCTTGCTTCATGGGACACTCCCACCAGCTCAGATTCAGCTCAAGTTATTCACTTTTTGTAGAATGTTTAGGGGATATACAATGACCTATTATATTCTCCCTTTGCTAATCAATGTATTTTTCTAGAAATTGCAGTTTTTTAGAAAAAAATCTATCTGATTTCTATCTCTGAACACCTCTGAATATAAATTTCAAAATACTGCTATGCAGTAAAATGTTTTTGGTGAAAATTATTTAGTGGTCCTAATCTGTTAATTCTTTCAATGATGTCATTGATTTTTCTCAAAGGCTTCGGCAAGACTGAGCGACCTCCTTAAAGCGTTGGACAGGTTGGAGCCGAGTAACTCACAGCTCCGCTACAAAATGGCGTTAGCTTTCAGTAGAACAGTGAGTATACTTTCTTTTTCTTAAGCAACAGACAAATAACCACACATCATTTGTTTTACTTAACAGTTGTACCAGAGAATGTGTTCTAATAAGTGCTTTCCAAAAGATTTAAATAAGTTAACTTGTATGGCCTTTGGTAACTCAATTTGTTAAAGTTTTGCATTCATTTACATTGTGACTTCAAATACTTGAGCAATGTCATTCCTAGAATGTTTTTGTTACTTACTTTTTAAATGAGAAACAGGTTTTCAATGAAAATATACTCAAAATATCTCATAGAATGTTTAGTAGGACAAAGATCTGGTAAGCTTCATCATACAGCTTTGAAGTGGAAAGCTTCTTTAATCCTTATCAGAACCCTTTTAAGAAGGCATTCAAAGCAACTATCAACTGTGTGGAATTTTCTTTTATATGGTATTCTGTATTTGTTTGAGCCCTAGCACACTTTACTGTTTGAATTCTTATGGAACTACTGCAGATTAATCTTACATGAGGTTATGGGTTTTTTTTCCACTGTTGCAGTAATATTAAATGTGCAAACTCTAAAATCTGAAATACCTTTATCTTTTCCTAACTGAATTTGGAGGGGGAAAAAAAAAAAAAAAATTCAAACTTTAAGATTGTTCTTACCTTTTAGTGTGGCCGGAACCAGCTCATCCTTCAGCATACACAAACATTAGTAGAAAGAGCATTTCATTTGGATTCTGACAATGCAGAAATTGCTACAGAGCTTGGCTACCAAATGATTTTACAAGGAAAAGTGAAAGAAGCTTTAAAATGGTATAAGACTGCTATGACACTTGATGAAACAAGTGTTTCTGCCCTAACTGGTAAGGTCTTAAACTTGTTTTTTATTTTATTTTATTGCACTTACGATGGGAGATGCTTTGTTTATGAAATTTTCCTACTTCTGCTAATATGAATAACAAGAACTATCACTGAATAGAATATTGTTCTTGTTTTGTGAAATTATTTTGCTAGGTATTTGTTAGATCTACAGCATTTGTACAGTGTTTATTCTTAGTGAAGTTACATCTTCACGTATTCTGATGGTTTCGATTTGTTTTCTTTTGCAGTGCATGCCTAAAATTATATGATATCTTCATTTAACACTTTTTTTTAGTACGTGAGGCATTGCCTTAGGTTTCTCTATCTGGAGTTACTTGAGAGAGGGGAAGAAGCTTTTAAAATTTCATTAGTGTCACTGAAGACTAACTTTACTAGGGCTGTTTTTCCTTTCCTTCCAATTTTTGGCTCTGTTGTTTTGTGACATTACTATTTTGTGCAGTATTATGTTCTTGGCTTTCAGCAGGATAGTCCATTTAAAATGCAGACATGAGGTAACTTATTTTTTCTTGTTACTTTGACTAGTGTAATGCATATGGTGTATTCATTCCTTTTATTTTAATCACAATGCAGACCTGTACAGCAGATTTGCAGAAGCACATAACTGCAAAATACGTGGTGCTGCAGTGTTGTCGCTCCTTAAAGAGCTCCTTAAAGATCTTACCATAAGACAGGGATTAGCAACACTGGGCAGTAGTTCTTCATACAGGAGAAGAATGAAAATATTTGTTTCCTTTCTTTTCCCCACGTACTCCTGATTCAGGAGGAAAAAAGCCCACCAAAGCATTAGCTGTCCACTGCTAGCCTCTTGTTGGAATGGTTCTGTGTGGCTGTGCATGTCTGTTAGTGAAACAAGCACAAATGAAGGGAGGGAGCAAATCATTGATTACTGTTTATTTGACCACGGAAAAAGGCTGTTGCTTTATCAGATGTATTGGTCTGAGTTTCAGCTGCTGTAAATACTCATACAGTTACTTTCTTATCCTTGAAAACCATCAATTACTGTACTTGTCTGTGGTAACTCAGATTTACCGTCACACATCAGTGCCTTAGCTTAAACTAGAGCCTGATTTTTTTAGTTTGATGCATTCTTCTGGGTGTGCACAGACCTGGCTGAAGCAAAGTTATCTGGAGGAGATTATGAGGTAAAGAAAGACATTTTTTGTCTACCATGGACAACCCTGCCGTTCTTTCTGTGACTCATGTATGCAGATGAAGCATTAGGTTTCCTCGGACCTCTCCTTGCCGGGGCTGCATCCAAAACACACTATTTTTTTTTTTATTTTTTTTTTTTAGCATGCATCACCACTGAAGTTATATTTTAATTGCACTTTTCTGTCATCTGAATGTCTGTTTTTTTATTTTACGCTCTTGGGAGCAGGCATTATCATTTCAGTAAATTTGAAAAGTTAACAAACATTTGCCAAAGCTGGAAAGCTCTTATGCACTGTAGAAATAATAAAATGAAGGATAGGCGGTAGAACAAGCTGTCCACAGTGAAGACTGAAGTGCATGCTTTTCAGCCTAATTTAGACATGTATGAAACATAATCAGGCAAGGCTTCTGATAATTACTGCAGCTTAAGGATTGGAAGATCTTTGGGAGGGAAGGAAATACCCATTTTTGGTAAAGTGAAGATCTCAAGGAAATGAAGAATAAATATGGCATGTGTACTTCAGTCTTTGCATTTTCATCTGTAGCACTGCTTTCTACTCTGAAAATTCAAACAGTATAAAAAAAATCTGGTTTGGGTGTGGTCTGGGGTGTTCTTTTGTTACCTTGATTGTTGGATTTGGAAGTGAAGATTTATGGTGCTTGATTGGTGTTAGTCTAGAACCAGCTGAAGATGTACTGTGCTCAGCTTGTAGTATTAGGATTTGGATATTTTCACAAAGTGACTTTTTGACATGGCTTATATTAGTTATGTGTCTTCAGGTATTTCTAAGTATGTGAAATCAGCATTACTGTAGATCTTGGTGTATTCTTCTTCTCTTATCTCCATTTTATGAAGATGCTGAAGAGAAGAATTCTAGGAAACAATGCATATGTTTGACTAAGAAGACAAATCTGAAATAAAATCTTTTGTTACAGGAATTATTCGTTGTCAGCTAATACAAGGGCAGCTAGAAGATGCAGAACAGCAATTGGAGTTTCTTAATGAAATCCAACAGTCCATTGGAAAATCTGGGGTAGGAGGCATCTTTGTATGCTGAAATACTTTGGTTGCTATCTAAGTAGTGGTCTGCTAGCTGCTTCCGCATTTCAGTCACTCAAGCGGAACATTCTAAATTTCAGTTTTCATTCCCTATTGATGTAAGTTAATAACTTAACAACACAGTACTGTGTGGTTACTAAGCATTGTCTCTGAAAATAAGTTTGAAATGTTAGAAAGGGAAGGGTATTAATTTTTGCAGGATTTTTTGGTCAGAAAAACTTAGAGCTGCTTGTACAAATTAAGTGAATGCACTAATGAAGGAATGGGATGATCACTGGTGTCATTTGCAGTAACATACTTAAGGTGTTACAGTATCTCTACACAAAAAAAAGAAATGGCTAACACTAGTGATTATGTAATTTTGTATAAATAATAGGTGGATGTATCTGGAATATTTAAAATGTTCTGTTTCCCTTTCCTGTAGGAATTATCTTTCTTGCGTGCAGTCCTTGCTATGAAAAAGCAGAAGAGACAAGAAGAAGTGATTGCCTTGCTGAATGATGTTCTGGATACCCACTTCTCATCTTTGCATGGTTTTCCTCTTGGTGTGGAGTATTTTGAAAAACTAAATCCTGATTTCTTGCTGGAAATTATTAGGGAATATCTTAATTTTTGCCCGGCACAGGTGAGCAGCTGTATATTGCACCTCTTTGAAAACAAAACATTGTGGAATTTTTTCTTGAGATTGGGCTATCATGAAGCAAAGCTTAGAAAATTTTTCCCCTTGAAATGTGAATTTCTATGAGGTTAAATTGCTTTTTAAGATATTATATTATAATCAAAATAACTGTGTAAATACTTCTTTTGCAAAGTCAGCAGGTACTGTAATATCTGATATTACAGATATTACTTATGATATTAGTTTCATGGCTTGCATCTGTATTTGTACAGAATTTATTTATTTTTTTAGAATTTCTTGTGATCAAGTAACTAAGAATACAGTCTTAATGACAAAGTTATTCACACTGTAATTATTCTGGTACTGAAATATTTTTGTCACTTCAGGATATCTTTTCCTTTTAAGCTTCTTTTGCGTGTTGGTAAAAATCAGTTGACTACTACTTGATTGATATATTACTAATTTTTAATTTTAGATGGCTAACTTGTTGTGACTGAACTTGTTCTGGTTTTGGAGCAAAGACATGTAGGACTTCATACGTTCAGTGGGGACCTGACATCTCTAGAGTTGAAGAAACACTTTTAAAGTACCTCTAAAGAGTGTCTTCTTTAAAGAGATTATCCCTCTGAAATAGCGAGGAGTGATCTTTATTCTGTTTCTAGCAGATTCATAGTCAAATTGTAGAACCTTTCCATAAATATTCATGTAAAGCTATAAAATCCAACCAGCAAAAACAGTGAGTGTTCCATTGTTATAATTTATCCCACTGTCTTTGAGATGATATGGCTTAATAATCTGGAAAAATGTAACTACTGCATGTGACTTTGTGCACAGATGGAGATAAAAAGTGTCATTCTATGAAACAGTGTCTGAAGGTTTCCTTTGGATACTTAATGACAATGATGGTTCTATAATTTGGGATGGAAACTGAACTGTTGTCTTAATAGCTGTCTGTAGAAGAATGGGAAAAATGGCACCTTTTCTGAAGTTTCGTTATACCTTTATTACAAAGAAGAGATTGTAGCTTCGAGGGCACGTGTCCTGAGGGGATGTTAGGGTGTTAGGATGAGCAGAGGCATCTTTATGTTGTCTTTTGCTTGTTATACGACGTAACTGTTTCATTGGCTACAAACTGTTTATAACAAAGAACAACTAACATGATGCAGAATAGCAGTTGATGTGAAAGATTAAATGGAAGTGGTTATTTTCAGGCTGCTGCTTTCAATCTGGTAATAGGAGAGGGTAAGCTCTGTAGCATGGAAAGAGCATAGGGGAGACAGGACCAGAAACTTTTCTTCCCATCTCTCTGATCGATCGTTCCAGCTTTGACGCTCTTGAAATTCGGTTCATATTACCATTTTGTTTGATCAGTTGGCATGGTAATTCTGAACTTGCTGCCAAATGTTTATGGACAGCTCTTTAGTTACATCAGGTCTGGGTCTGTTTTTCCTGGAATTCATGATGCAGTTTTGTGTTCTTGCTGGTATCAACAAGTAGTACTTGAAATGTAAAATGTACTCTTATATTTCTTTCCTGCAGCAACTTTCGTCTCTTCAGCTTTACTATTGTCATTAGAGTTTAAAGTGAAACTCAGACTTGAAATGGGATTCAAGCCCAAAGCCTACTAACAGACATGTTACTTCTGGGGTTTGTTTGTTTGTTTTGTTAGGTTTAGTTCTGTTGTTTTTTGGATTTGTTAATTTTGTTTTGGTTTATTCCTAGCCTGCAAGTCCTGGGCAGTCTCCTTCACCGCTTCTCAAGCACTGTGCTTCTGTTCTTGAAACTGTGGTAAAAACTGTGCCAGGTCTTCAACAAGCTGTTTTTTTAATTGCAAAGGTGAAATATTTATCAGGTAATACTTGTACGAATGGTTAGCTATCTACCTCTCTAGTTTCTCTGATTTTGCTCTTCAGCTGTGAAGTATTTCTTGTCCACTGTGTTGCACTTCATAGCTAAGTGAAGAATACCTGCACTACTTCTGTGACTTGCGTGAACGTATTTTAGTTCTATGACCACATTAATGTGATATTTCATCTATTGCTTTCTGAAAGAGGCCAGTTATTAAATGATTTGAAGATGGGACAATGGGAAAAAATCTTAACTTTAACCTAGTTTTGATTTTTTTGTTCAGAGCTGCAATAAATAAATAAATAAATAGTAGTCCTTCATGCATGACTTTGTTCATGTAATGCTAATAGTTATTAAAAACTAAATAAAATAATCAAATTAGTAAATAATGAATTAATGTTCTGTTTAACCTGTGTTTCTTATCAGCTACTTTTTCACTTCCTCTTTTTTGACTTCCTAGGGGATATTGAGGCAGCCCAGACTAATCTTCGTTACTGTTTGGAAAGGGATCCTTCTTATGCAGATGCACACTTACTGATGGCCCAGGTCTATTTGGCTCAGAACAACACTAAACTCTGCTCTCAATCCCTGGAACTCTGCCTGAGCTACAATTTTGAGGTGAGTTGGACAAAAGAAGCAAATTACTTTATTCAGTTAATCATCTAAGGTTTCTTGTATGTTTTTTAATATAGTGGTCTTTAAAATGAGATTTTTGACTCATTCATTACAAGCTCTATATCTAATTACTAATGTGAATGTGGTCTCTGAATATTTATCAAATAAATAACTAGTTTTTTTTTAACTAGTAAGGTTCAAGGGGCATAACTAATCCATTATTGCAAATACTGAAATTGTGTTAAAATACAAGAGAAGGGATGGCTTTTCCTCCAGTTCTTACGTAACTACTAAAACCAACTAAAACAAAGTTGTATGAACGGAGTTGCTGGTTGCAGACAAAGTTTGCAGTTGACTTTAAAGGCCAATATAGAAGAACTTGAAAAGGATCCAGTGTCTTTGTACTTCTTACACAGATGCACAATTACTAATGAAGGTAACAAAGATGAATGAGGAATTCAGAAAAGGAAATTCGTGTTTTAGCGTCATAAATGTTATGAGTTTGAAGATATGCTATGCTGACTTGATTTATTTGTTTACAGCAGAGGAATTTTCTGATTAATACTGGTGAGGGTGCATGGTACAGCATTCCTTAGGTCTTAGCTGGGCTAAGTCTTGGCAGTGCATGGCTGAATAGTGGGACAATTTAACTTCCTTGCAAGTGTTCTCTCATTTTAGTTCGTTATTCCAAATGATGCAAAAAAGCATAAGGTTAACAAACTATTCAGGAAATACCAAGGTGCTTGCAACTTTATGCATAACCGTGTTTCCCCTATTTAGATCTTTTCCCGTTAGGTCTGTTTTGAGATGTTTGAGGAAATGGCAGACAGGACTTAAGCTACAAAATAATTCAGTACCATTTTTAATTGGTAGCCTACTGAAACAAATCTACTTAAATTGGAAGATGCAAAAAATCCATTAAAATTCAGTCTAGTTCAAAATCTGTCTCAAAGTTTGGTATAATAAAATAAGTTACTGATTATAAAACAAAAGCTAATTGCTATTTTGCAGACTCCCTGAAAACTAATATTTACATTACTGCAACTTGAATCAACCATATTTAGAGGTAAACAGGAACTGAGCTCAGTGCTGGGGAAAAAAAAATCTTTCAGGGAGATGGAATACTATGCAATCTGGAAATTTCTACTTTCTTTGTACGTACGTGTAATATATTTTACGTGTATATGTATGTATATACGTATATAAATATATTTTTTTTCCTTTTAGGTGAGAGAGCATCCAGTTTATCACTTAATTAAGGCTCAAACCCAGAAGAAGATGGGTGAATTATCAGAAGCCATCAAGACCTTACAGATGGCGAGGAATTTGCCTGGAATGAGAAAACATGCAGCTTCCTCAAAGACGAAAGGAAAAAGAATTGAAGTTGATACGAGTGACCGTGTGGCTGTCTTTCTAGAACTTGTAGAGGCTCATTGTTTGAATGGAGAACCGGTAAGATCACAAACATACCCCGAAACAATTTCTTCTATCCGTTAACAGAATTGTCTAATACTCATTAGCTTAGAATATAAAGCCATCAGTTTTTCTGCCAACAAGATATGTGATGTTTTGAGGATGTGATGTCTGACTTGACATCTGATATGTGAAACTTTACAAGAAAAGATATGTATTTGCATGTGCTCAACGGACTCAGAATTTTCATGCAAAACTTCAATCTTTGTGGAGCACATACTGTCTCAGGCATATAAATTAATATTTTGTTGTAAGAATGCTACTAGAAATATTTTTTGATTGTGTCCATACTTTTGTGTGTTAGTATGCTTACTTTCAACTGAATCTTAATATGTCTTAAGGCATATGCAGTGTCCAAGAATATAATGTACACACAACACAGTAGTTGGATTGTCAGAGCTCATCCTTTTCGAAATAGAACTAGTTAGAGCATGGTGTTGTGCAGTTGATTTTTGATCATTTTCTTGTATACGTGCAATGTAAGTGAAGAGGAAAATAACATTTTAAATGCTTCTGCAAAAGAAATAAATACTGTGGTTTGGTTTTGCTGCTTTTTTTTGTTTTACTTTATTTTTGTATAATGGTCTCAGATTTGCTTATGATGACTTCATTTTTGTCTGCTCAACAGCAAAAACTGTTAATTCTATTGGTTTTATCTGCAGCATGAGGCCGCTGTAGTACTGCAAGATGCCATTGATGAATTTTCCGGAACTCCTGAGGAATTAAGGGTCATGATTGCAAATGCAGATCTAGCAATTGCTCAAGGAGAAGTTGAACAAGCCTTGACTGTGCTCCGAAATATTACACCTGAACAGCCTTACTTTGTACAAGCTAAGCTGAAGATGGCAGACATCTATCTTCAGTGCAGGAGAGATAAGAAGTTGTATGCTGCCTGCTACAGGTATAAATTTGTGATGTGTATGTGTACTATTTCCCAAGATGTTAAATGGTAGCATCTTGAGCTTCTTTTTTCTTTTTGCTAAAACAAATCAGAAAATTTAGTGATGTAACGAACTCAAGCATTCTAACATTTAAAACTGTACCAGGAATTTTTATTTTGGAAAGATTTCAGATTTTTTATTTTAAGAAATAATAATGAACATCGCTAGAGGATAATGTTATCACACCCTACTTGTTTAGATACCAATATTGACATGTTAAATACTGAATGCAGTTCTGTCCTCTGCTTCCAGAGACCTAGTAGAAAAACTGCCAAGTGCTCATACGTTTCTTCTTCTTGGTGATGCATATATGAATATTCAAGAGGTAAGTGCTCGCTAGAAATGAGTAAGTGACTAAGTCATCCTTTGCTTTGGCAAGTTGAGAGAAGGTAGCATGATGACTCTTAATAATAGGTAGTTTGGAAGTAAGCTCTTATGGCTGTTAAAAATGAAATAACCAACTATGAATGTAGCTGTTCTAAATTCAGATTAAAAGCTATTTGAAAGTGCCTGCTCATAATTCTGGGAGAGAAATTGAAGGAGAGCATTTTTTCTTGAAGGACATTCAGACAAAAAACTTGAAAAGAAAGAAGTTAGAGATGTTTTGGAGTCATTTTTAAACTTAGAATAATTACAATTGTGTTCCTCTACTGAAAGTTTTGTTTAAAAATCAGAAACTATTGGATTTCAATATATACTCCAGGAAGTTTTTGTTACTTGATGAGCTGGAAATCTTGCTCAGTGTTTGTAGAAGATGCACTGTATTGGGTGAATGTAGAAATTTGAAATATACACACTTAAATTCGTATTTTTGGGAGAGTTGATTGGGTTAGAGCATGCAACTAATCAGATAAATATTTTGGGGAACTGTAGGTGATAAACAGTTGTCTTCTCCTTAATGAAGAAGTACAAAGCAAAATAAAATTTCCTTGTCTGCTCTTACAGAACTGGAGGAAAGAAACTGATTATTTTCCATGACACTGATTTCACGTGTACTTTATATTAACTGGTGAAATGTGCAGTGGTAGAGAAATTTCAGAGGGAAAGTAATCTGAAGAGAAATCAAACTCCTTTGTTAGCCAGGTTCTTTCTGTATTTTGTTTTAACTGGCACTTGCTCTTCAAAGTACTACCAGATTTTTAGTTTTCACACACATTTGTTGTCTTAGTCCTTGACTTCTGTGTTTTTATCTTCACTGTTGAAGCCTGATGAAGCCATAGAAGTCTACGAGCAGGCTTTGAAGAAAAATCCAAAAGATCCAGCTTTAGCAAGTAAAATTGGAAAAGCCTTAATCAAAACACATAACTATTCAAAGGTATTCTATAAGTTCTTGTTTGGTTTTGTACGTTGAGTAAGAAGTGTTTAATTTTATAGCAGTAAAAAGACTTAATGTCCTGAAAGTAAATTTACTATGTAATATGCAACTGGCCAAAGTGATAGCTGCATATTGGTGGATATAAACCTGATGAATTGTAGTTCTGGTGACTTAGAATTGGTATGTGTTTGGACCTATACTGAAAAAAATAGTTAAGTACTTATCCATTGACATAGTTGTGATACCTCTCATATCCTTAGCACTGTATAGGACAATGCTAGTGAAGGCTTTAGCTTCTTAATATCAGAGAAAAATAAGAAAATATTTGGGGAAAACTTGTGAAGTCTTACATATTTTTAAACTTCTCAGTATGTCTTATCGTGTTTTTCAGGTAGACTTTAGGGAAATTGTTTCTCCTTTTGTATAGTAATACAGAAATTTATAATTCTGATCCAACTGTTTTTTAAAGATTTTAAAACTGATTTTAAAGCTGAATTGCACAGCTTTAGCAGTTAATGAAAATGCAGTTTAATTGACAGTGAATCAGCTGAAGATAATAGGTGTTAATATGCATAATCACCAAAATATGGCACTAATTATTCTGTTTCTTTAATTTGGTTCTAAATCTTGGGAAGTCCAAAACTGCAATTAAATGACATCCTATTAATACAGTGATTACTAGAAAATTACTTGGTTACATAAGGAAGGAGAGAAAGCTCTAAGCAGGATGCCATTAAAAGTAGAAGTAGTAAGATTGTCTTCTGTGAGTTTTCTTTAATAACCAGATTTTTGTGTTTCTTTTAGGCAATCAGTTACTATGAGGCTGCCCTGAAAAGTGGTCAGCAGAATTTTCTTTGCTATGACTTGGCTGAACTTTTAATGAAACTAAAGCAGTATGCAAAGGCAGAAGTAATACTTCAGCAAGCTTTAGATCACGAGTATGGTATGACTGTCATTAATTTACAGCATAATATGTAATTACTACTATTACTTGTGTGTGGCTGTAGACAATAATCAAAGTCCAGATCAGCATTTATTTTTTTTTAACTATATGACACAGGGAACTACAAAGCGATAGATGAAAAATACTCAAAAATAAACTTCATTTTTACTAAAATGCTTGCCAGGACTTTTAAACATCATATCATGTAAATGCAAGTTCAGGTCTCTATATAGGCAAGTTTTTTTTGCTCTTCTTTGCTAGCAGAAGTTCTGATCTGAATTGATCACGTATAGATGAGTTATTGCTGCTCTTAAGAGAATAGTTCTTTAAGTGCAAGATGCTGCTAGGTATCCTTCATTGCAAAGAAACCAAAGTTGAGTTGCAGATTTCCTGCTATGCGTTAGGAATGTGTACTCACATAAAAAGTTAACTTTTTTTTTTTCAGTATGTGCAGAGAAATGCTGATCTTCTATTTAACTTTATTCTCTTATTAATAATAATTAAAAAAGCCAAACAAACATTGGCTTCTCATTTTGTTCTTGACATTTAAAGATCCAGCTAACTTGATAATCTTGCTCAAGAGAGCTTAATCTTTTAGTGTAGAAAGATTAAATTAGCATTAAATAGAGTTTGCTCCATATATGTTAAAATCTTTTCTTCTATCTTACAGTGAACCAACAACTGTGGTATTTTTTAATATCTTTGATATAAATGCTCCACAAGAAAAAAAAAAAAGTATTTCATCAGCTAATTAATTATTTTTCCATTGGGCAAAATATTGAATAGTTCAGTATCTATGTTTAGAAATGCTAAAATAAAAAATCTGAAGATGTCAAAGAGAAATGAAATGTAGGGAGTGTTATGGAGGGAACAATCTTATGTGAGGACTAGAACAAGTTGCAAACTGACTTATCAGTCTATCGAACTGACTTATCTAGTCTATCACAATGACAGCACTTTGAAGACAATTTACTTATATAGCTCAATACATTTATATTAAAAAAAAAAAAAAAAAAAAGTTTTATGGTATGTAACTGTGCCCAAGACACCACTTTCACAAGAGATTAAAATTAATACAAACAGGAGAGCTTGTAATATGTAAATACTGTCTTATGCATAAGTATTTTTAACCATTACTCAGAATTAGCTTGCTGCTTTTCCAGCAGATACTAAAGCATTTAGTTAAAATAACAACTTGTATTCATGTCTGTCTTACTCAGTCTAGCAAAAGAAAGCTACTTTGAGGTCTGAGTGGAAATTTCACAAAGTAATTCTGTGCTTTTTTTGCTATGCTGACACTGAATCAATTTGGGTATTTTTCATTGCCTTCAAGGATTTCTGTAACAAATATAAAGAATGACTGTTTTAGGTGTCTTACTTAAGTTACTCATATTTCTGAAAATGCAAATGAACAGGCAGGTAGTTTGTATTCTTTTCACATCTTTGCCTTCAATCTCACTCTGTATATTATGATGATTACTCCTTCCATTGCCTGCTAACTGCACACAGAGTCAAATTGCATTCCTAAATAAATAGAATCAAGCTGTGAACTTCTCACCTAAGCTGTTGCCTGGAATATGTAGAAAATTTTGACTTCCCAGGATCGATTCTTAAAATAATCATATTTGTTTATGTATTTCTTATAGTTAATGAACTGTCTTCTCTGATGGAAGATGCACGTTACCAGGTTCTGTTAGCAAAAATTTACAGCAAAATGGAGAAGATTGACGAAGCTATCACTTCATTACTGCAGGTAAAGGGAAGACAAAAAGAAACCCTGTGAAAGCTTGCAACATTTTTGTTTTTATTCCTTGTTTTGCTTTTATCCTGGTTTCTAATCATAATATTTTTGTGAATAAGAAAAAAGCATATATGGTAGTGATAAACCACCACTGACTGGTATGAAATGTTAAGGTAAGTCTAAGCTTTTTTGAGCGCTGTCATCTGAATTCTAAATCAGGATTCTGGGTACCACTGTAAGGCTGCTATCATACTGTGTGTTCATTGGTGTGTGGAGCATAGTTTTAGCAGAGTAGTTGAAAACAGTGTCTATTACGTATCCTTGCTGAGCACTGAGCGCTATTCGTAGAACAAAGAAGGATAGCTTTCAATGACTACATGTCATTTTTTTGTAACCTTGACCATGTTATTTTTAAATAGCAACAGTAAACTGTTAATTCTGGAGTTTAATGTTGCCATTCACTGAGTCTTGAAAGAGCAAATTTGGAAGATACAGACAACATAATCCATTTAGAAGATGCTTTCTCATCACAGATCGTGAGTAAGAGGTTGGATCCTTCCCTTCCATTACAGCTCCAGTAGGACTAGCTGCTTGCTCATGGTATTACCTTTTGACAAAAAGTTTTCTTCCCTTGCTTTTTCAGAGTGACGTTAGGAACTCCCTGGGGGTTTTACTGTTTGTTAGTTCTCCTTCCCTGCTGGGCAAAATGGTAGGACGAAGTGTTTCAGTACAGCTACAACTTGCCAACTTCAGTTGACAATTCAGCACAGCTCTTCAACTTACTCCTTTCCAAATGAGCGAAGCAGATCTTTTAAGACTCAATTTCAGCTTGAACAGAAGGGAGGGAGTCCTTTATATAGGGATTAAATAAAATTCAAGTTTAAATCAAAGAAAATTGATCAAGTGTAATAAGAATTGGGCACAGCTACTTCTTTGGCTGTCCTTTTGATCTTTTGGGGCATCTGCCTTCAACAGAGGTCTCTGGCTCCATGGTTCTCTCTTCTCTTTATCACTCTCTAAATGAAGAAGCTTAAAGTAAAATCTGGTAGTTGTTTGCATTTTGGCTGAGTTTTCTATACTTAATAAAAAAGTTAAGTACTTAGGCTTTGACTTCTAGCTTTTGAAGTTTTGTTTGTATGCTTAATCTTAGCCTATTTAAAGTCTACGAAGTATAGACCTTACAGTATTAGATTGACATACAGTAGAGAAGCACGTTGGGATCCCATCTTCTTGAAGTGTTAAATGCTAGGCTGCTTTCCAGTGTGTTTTTAATGAGTTTTGAACACGGAAGGTAACTCAGGAACTCGGAAAGATGTTAGTGGTTTTGTCTGGCTTTTCTACACTCTTCTTTTTATTAGTTGAAGTTTTTACTGTCCACGTACAAACTTGTAAAAATTGTAGCCATGTTGTTGTAAAATGAACTGTATAATATTGATTCCTTAGAAAAAAAAGTTGACTGTTCCTTTCTTATCCTTTTCTCCATGCTAGGCTCGAGAATTACAGTCCAGAGTACTTAAACGGGCTCAGACAGAACAGCCAGATGCAGTTCCTGCACAGAAACAGTTAGCAGCTGAAATTTGTGCTGAGATTGCAAAGCATTGTACAGTTCAGCGAAACTATGAAAAAGCAATTAAATTTTACAAAGAAGCACTTGTTCACTGTGAAACTGATAAAAAGGTCGGTTCTCCCTCTGACAACTTTGCATTTGTTTTCCTCTTCCCTTTTGATACTTAGCAATGTGTTTTTCCAGTTATCCACAGCGTAGAACTGTATTTGAAATTTTTTCTGTTTTTCTGTTTTCAGTGATGAAAACCATAAAGGCTCTGTGTACATATTTGGTTTTTTCTGCCTTGAACTTTCTCCTTTTTGTCACTCAAAATAAAAACAGCTGTGTATGTCCTCCAATTTCAGTCTGTTTACGTAAAAACCTCATTTGAGTGGGGATCTGTGTTCACTGAGTAGTCTGTTAGTTGCCTATATGATAGGATTGCTTTTATCCTGGTTTCTAATCATAATATTTTTGTGAATAAGATAAAGTAGGACTGTCATCATGCAACAGTTGAGGATGTGTACCTCAACTGTTACGTTCTTACATTTACATTCTTTAATGGTACAGTAATAATGGAGGCTGCTCCAGCTTTTCTTGTTGCCCATCATCTGGAAAGAAATCCCAGCAACTTCAGTCAGTTCAGACAATTTCTGTCTCTGCTGTCTGTGCTCTAATAGTTCTGTCCCTACTTGGTAAGATTCTGGTTTTATTCAAAAAAATGTTGCTATTGCTGAGCAGTGATTATTGTACTGCTTCTTTTTTCCCTTTGCTGCCTCTTTCGGATTTTTGCGTTAATGTTCGTTCCTTGCTACATGGAATACGTTGATGTCTTAGCCAATCTAAGACCAAATTTCTGGTTTTTAAAAACTTGTTTCCTGCTTACAGTACTGCGGTAGATGTCCGGTTTCGTTGATGTTCTTCTCTGACGTGCCACAAGCAGGCAGTTTCCTAACTAGCATACTGCTTCACAGTCTTCCGCTGTTGTACATACAAAAACTTTCTTCAAATCACAGTTCTCATAATTAAAATTCTCACATATGTGCTAACTCTGTATCTGTTCCATTGCTTGCTCAGTTGCCTTTCTGTTTCAGCCCCAAGGATGCATGCTTATGTAAATGTTGGTTTGTTAATATTTGTTCTGTGGTTGTTTCTCGTAAATGAATTCATACAGTCTTAATGTGTTAGGCAGGGAAATGCAAGAAAACAAGTTTCTGTTAGAATTTGTTTATACTGTGTAGCTAATCAGTGAATGTTAATGAGATATTTGCTTGTTGGGACTTTGTAACTATTTGCATGTACTTTTTTTTTTTTTTTTTTCAAGAGAATTATTCTTGCCAAAATTATTTATTCTTTGGAGCAATACTGTCTGAGCATCTGTCTTCAATTCTGCAATAACCCATTAAAGAAGAAAAGTTTTACCTTTTTTGTAGCTGGGGGAATTGAAATCAATTAAATTATTTGATTGAGAGTCTAAAGAAAACAATAGCAAGGTCTGTCTGTAGAGTAGAATTGTACAGCAGAAGATGGAATCTCAGGTAAATACATACAGAACTGAACTATCCTTCCTTAACCATATGCAATTCAAAGATTAAATATTTTACTACACAGGCAATGTTGGAACTGGCACGTTTGTATCTTGCACAAGACGATAGTGACGCCTGTCAGCATCAGTGTTCCTTGTTACTGAGGAATGAGCAAGATAACGAAGCAGCAACAATGGTAATGTACTGGTATACTGATTCTGTATTAGAAGTTTTTTGGAGTTTGTGTGTCTGCAATGTGATGAATTCATAAAATACGACACTTAGAACCGTTTCAGGAATGTGAGCAAATCTATTGCAACAAAATATTGTTTCTGTCTATGGTGGATGCTGATTCAGTGTTAAATTTCTGGCAACCTTACCTTCATTTTATCTCAATACAAAATGTGTGCTTAATATACCACATGTGGAGAAAAAGTGGTACTTGTACGATTGGCTGATGTGACTTAATTGCACGTTCTATTAACAGTTATCAGGTGAGCAGAAAAGAAGTTAGTTTACTTTTCCATCACATTAATACTTCAGCAAGCATTGTAGAAAGCAGGGGAAAAAAAAGCCCTCCTCCCCCAAAACAAACCAACCAAACAAAACCACCTTCCAGAAGGAAAGAACTGGGTACTTAAGGTGTTTTTACATCCTTATAGAATCGCTGTTAACTGTATTCCTTCTTAACCTTTTTAAGTCAGTGCAACAGATTCTCTCTGTGTGGCTTGTATGCCTATTGGCTTACGAGACAGCTCAAAAGACTGAGCAATTTTTGTTTTAACACTTAAGGAGCAAGATGATTTTAAGATTGGAATAAGTTACATCAGGTAACATCTGGAATTTATCCTAGTATAGTGCAAGACCAGGGGTAATAACATTCCAATTACATTTTGTTAAATCTACTCTTTAGTAATGCCTCTTGGGGGAAAGAAACTGAAATAAGAGCTGGATTTACTTTCTCTGCTGATGTGGGCTATGTGTTTCTTTTTCCTTAACTTTGAGGTAGTTTGCTTTTCTATGTGCTTAATATGCATTTCTGGGAAATAGAAGTATTCAAGTGAAAACAAAACATCTTTGATTGGTACGTTGTAATGTTTTATTCTCTCTTGCTGTCTATCTTAAGTGAAAAACTGAGAAGTGAATCTGCTTGTTGTTATTCTGTGTGTCTGTATAAGGTGTTTATTCTCCAGAGATTAGTGGGGAAAAAACTCTGTTTACTTTTTGTCACAAATTCATGCAGCACTTTAAACCTATGTTTTCTGCCCTTAATTTTAAAGAACTTGAGTTAATTTTAAAACACAGTTTTTAAGGTTTTGTTTTGTTTTCTCTGAATTGGTCAATGCTGTAGATGATGGCTGACCTTATGTTCAGGAAGCAAGACTATGAACAAGCAGTCTTTCATTTCCAGCAGCTCCTCGAACGCAAGCCAGGTGAATGTTCAGTAGTGGTATTTTTAACTCTTTGGTACTGATGTCTAATGAGAGAGAGGTACAAATAGCTAAAAAATGCTTTGTTATGTGCTAGTTATAATGCGAATAAAACAAAGACCACCACTATCTATAAAAACATAAAGCTATTGTTAGGAAAGATGTGCAAATAACTTCTCTCAGATGTAATAATTTACACTGCTGCAATGCAATGTGCATTGTTTAACTTCAGCCAAATACAGTGTTATTTATTTGTAAGCGTAAAGCACTTTTTCTTGTATTTATATAAATGCACAAACACAAGCCTGGAAATTTATTTCTGGGCAAATAAAATTATAGATATTAAAGGCTATGACCAGACAGAAATGTATTTAAATAATACTTTAATGAATGTCAAGCTTTCTATGAGTCTTTGTGTGAAATGAGCTGTGAGAGTACAACAAATGTTTTTGAGAGCTCTTAAAAGTGAGGCACAATTGTACTTACCTTTGTACAGTCTGTTTAGGAGTATTGCAGAGGTATCACTTTGTCTTTTATCTGACATTGTTTTATAACATGACTCATATTACACTGTATCATTTTTGTGTGTGAAAAACAATGCAGGGTCTTCATCTCTAAATCTGTTCACAGTGCAAGTGACTAAAATGATGATGTCCTGTTTATTTATTTATTCAGATAACTATGCCACTCTGTCGCGATTAATTGATCTGTTAAGAAGAGCTGGGAAACTAGAAGAAGTCCCAAGTTTTCTTTTAATGGCTGAAAAACATTCTTCCAGAGCAAAGCTTGAACCAGGCTTTCACTACTGCAAGGGACTGTATCTCTGGTACTTGCAGTTAAAATAAAGTTTATATGATGCAGTGCACGGTTAAATTAATTTTCTTACCTGTTATCATTTGTAGGTGCTACTTATGGTGTGTTAAGTATTCTAGCAGTACTTCGCTTTATTTAGTTAATGGGATTTAAGGAAGGGTTTCTTTGTCTCTTCTGTAATACTTTCCAATGAACTCTTCAGAGCAAAGCTGTTTTATCTCACATGCGGCTTTCATATTTTGTTTAGTAACGAAGGATATTCTTTCTGGTTCAATGATGTAAAGCTTTGAAATTTTAGAATTTCCCAGATTTTTTTTTTTTTTTAATCTGCAAAAGCCCGTTCCTTGCAGTAGCACATTTGCTTCTCAAAACTTGTGTTATTGGTGTGTGTAAATATGTGAGCTGTTTTTTAAATGCTTGGGTTTTAGGTACAACTTGGGGCAGCCAATTATACTTGCCCAAATCTGACTAGTGTAATTATCTGTGTAGGTATACAGGTGAACCAAATGATGCACTCCGCCATTTTAATAAAGCTCGAAAGGACAATGATTGGGGACAGAATGCAGTCTACAACATGATTGAGATTTGTTTGAACCCAGATAATGAAACTATAGGTGGTGAAGTCTTTGAAAATCTGGATGCTGACATAGGGTAAGCAAATGAAGTAAATATTGCTTGGGTTATTCTATTATCACACTCCTTTACCCCTTAATGATGTTTTTTGATCATGTAAATTGCTAGAATTTTGGGCTCACCTAATGCTTTGAGTATTCTGCCTACAAGATGAGAAACAATTCTGAACCGAAAAATAAATCATTGTTAAGCAGAAAGTGTAGGGGATTTTATCTGGAATCCTAGCACTTGAAGTTTTGGTTAAAAGATAGGTTGTAGACAGATTAGATCTGCCATTGTTACAGGAGAGAATGTAGAATGCCTGCCTTTATCACATTATTATGGACCCTGTACACACTTGTAATTTATTTGATGTATAAAAATGTAGTTTTGTATATAAAGGCAAATGTTCAATTTTTTTTTTTTTTTTTTACAAATGGCTTATGGTAACAGTAATTCGACAGAGAAGCAGGAGTCTGTGCAGTTGGCTGTAAGAACAGCAGAAAATCTTCTGAAGGAACTCAAGCCTCAGACCATTCAGGGTCACATTCAGCTGCGAATCATGGAAAATTATTGTCTCATGGCAACCAAACAAAAATCAAATGTCGAACGAGCACTGAACACTTTCACTGAAATAGTAGTGGCTGAGGTTAGTAACTTGTCTCATTTCCACAGTCTTCTCCCTTACATTTACTAGGACTATGTAATTAGTCTCGTAGGTCATATTAGGTATTATGTAAACTAATTAGAGTATTTTATGTGAAATGTGCAAAGAAGCTTGCACTGAAATAACATATTTAAGAAATCTTGCATTGAATTGAAAACTTAGACCTCAACTGTATGCTGATGTTGTCTGCTATTGAAGTGTGTATTGGCTTTTGGTTTGAGTTCTTGGGTTTGTTTAAGTTTCAGTTGTTTTTTAACCCTGGGAGGCAGCTAAGCACCACACAGCCACTTACTGACCCACTGTGGCAGGTTGAGGGAGTGATTCAGTAAGATAAAAGCGCAGGAACTCACAAATAAAGTTAGTTCACTAGGTAGAGCAGAAATATCTGTGGATACTTCCTGAGCATGGGTGCAGTTGTCTTGAGCTCAGACCTGTGTTCAGTCTCTTAAATATTTAACCTTATGGTTGCTATTGTAAGAATAATTGTTGTACTAGATGAAAAGCGCATTTATAAGATTGGATTTTGTGTCTTTAGTTCCTGCAATTTAGCTTTTAATTGAACTTCCTGATGCCTTATCTTATTACTTAAAAAATATATATATATATATATTGTTTCTTTAAAGTGAAAAATTGAAAATCACCAAGTAGTTACTATGCTTTTTTCTGCAGAAAGATCACATACCAGCACTTCTGGGAATGGCTACAGCCTACATGATCTTGAAACAGACTCCACGAGCTAGAAATCATTTAAAACGGATTTCAAAAATGAACTGGAATCCCATTGATGCAGAGGAGTTTGAAAAGAGTTGGCTTCTGCTTGCAGACATATATATTCAGTCTTCAAAGTATGATACAGCAGGTGAATTATTAAAACGATGCCTTCGGCATAACAAGGTAAGTGATTGCATATTATAAATAACCTTTTTATTTTAATTCATGTAAGTGTTTATTTCTCATCTGAAGCATGGAACAGGTGTGGCACGGGCACAGATCTTAGCTCTGATGGTTTTTTTTTTTCTTGTTCTGTCCTTTTTTGCTAATGAAATTGTTCTGTCTCTACATTTCACTCTCTTTCATCTGGAACACATCTGGTAATACAGTATATGTTATACAAGATTAGGATACTGCTTATACTCTGCAGAATTGGTTTAGGAAGAAGCTTGACTGTGTTTCTTTTCCTTGATTCATGAATACAAGGAGGTACGGTATATAATTCAGTCTCACTTCTGAAACCTGCCTGAGAGCTTCCCTTTTTCAAACTTATACTCTTCTTATTTCTTTGTTTGAAATTAAGGAATAGGTAGCTACAGCAGGTCTTAGTGTACTTGTATCGTGTATGTCTGCAGATACGGCTCTTGAAACTGAATACATCCTATTTTATTTCTGTAGAAAATGAGCTATAATTTAGTTAAGAAAAAAATCTACCATGAAGGACATTTACTCACTTGTCTGGACAGCCAGTGGAAGTGGCATAATTCATACCATGTCAGAGTAAATATGACTCATTTCTCTAAATATGACACATCTTTAAATAGGTGGTCTGAGCATGGCTGTGCCACAAGTTACACGTTGTTGTAGAAATTCCCCAGCAGCTCAACGAACTTAGACTATGCTAGCCTGCCAAATTGCTTCTTTTCTTTTAAAAGGCTTGAAATGCCTTTTGGAGAAAAGTTAGCAATTTAGAAATCTGAAGCTCCTTACCAAAACAGCAGAGTAAATCTGACTTTTCTCTAATCTGTATGTAAAGAAGGCAAGCAGGGGATGTACCATACAAATAGGTGCTGTTTTACATTTTTCCATGTATCCTGCAAGTTGTTATATTTCATTAGATTGAGAAAACTCATTATTGAGATTTATTATTTATTACTTATTGATTTATTATTTTTAGGGTTGTTTTTAGCAATCAGTACTTACTGTTGTGGATATGTATGTACAATGTAAGTAAACACATTGAGTGAACACTTCAGAAGTCTAGTATCTTGTAATAAGGTTTTCTTTCAATCTGAAAGTGTTAGGTTTGGTTAATAATCTAGTAATAATGAGATTCTCAGCACTTTTTGTTAAATTGGAGTTTCTTACCAATTTCTTCTCTTGATTTTTTTTTTTTTTTTTTTTTTTTTAATCACAAATGAGAGAAAGTATATTTTTATTCTGGTCCCAGGAGCATTCCTCTGCTGTTTGTCCCATGTGCTGTGATTTAAAACCTCTTAATTCTTGCTCTGCCTTTGTAAACAGGGTGCATATATTCATAAAAGTTTAAATTTTTCTACTGAAGTATTTTAACTGTTGTCAACATGATAAAATGAGCTGTTTGCAGTAAAGCCATGTGGTAGTTTGGACTTGTGTTTATTTTCACAATTTTTTCTGCTTCATTTACTAAATTCTTGTATAAATTATTAAATCTTTTCTACTAATTTTTACTGCAGTTAGATTGATGCGTATGTTTGTGTGATAATAATTACAACTGTTATTTTCATCTAGTACTTCTGGGACTTGTTTCTTGGTTCCTTTTAAGTTCCCACTTGGAATTACAGAAAATGAAATGTTTAATGTTTGGTGTTCTCTTCAGGATATTTTTGAATGCCTTTTGTTTTAAATGGAAAGCTGTAATGTATAAAAGTTTTCAAAATTAAGACTATGGAAATATTTAGTGAAGAAAAAGTGAGACTATCTGTGGAAGATACAGCAGTTCCTGGCTGGACTTGAAATGCTTTCCATAGGATTATTATTTCAGAAGTATCTGCAGGGCTTCTGGAGGCACTGAACATTTTTGGAGTAATTGTAGTGTCCTCTGTGATGAACTCTGTATTTGACTCGGGATGATTTATGAAGTCATTGCAAGACTCTTTGTAAATGATTTTAAATTAAGACTATCTTGTCATCAAAACTAGTACAAGTATCACTTAAGCTTTCTAGTTGTAGAGATTTGAAGTATTTAAGCAATTAAATGTTGATACCTAAATAAAGTCTTGTATGAATTATATTTTGCAGTCCTGTTGCAAGGCTTATGAGTACATGGGATACATAATGGAAAAGGAACAAGCATACAAGGATGCAGCAATAAATTATGAGATGGCGTGGAGATATGGAAACCAATCAAATCCAACCATAGGCATGTTTGTATAATGTGTATATATACGATGCACTACAGTAGGAATGAATAACTCTACCCTTTAATGGAAAGACTATATTTCTCTTTCCATAGTGAGAATATTGCTGGTTTTTCTTTACGTTAGAGCCACAGCTGTCTAAGGATCTACTTAAGTCATTTGGAAAGCTCCCATGACAGAACATAGCTGTTCTATGTTAACTAAGAAATTTCAGCTTACTCTTCTTAGTGCAAGGTTAGATCTACAGCTCTTTTGGTTTGCTCTAATATGCTGTCTTGAAATATGGTGTTCAATAATATTTCTATAGTAATACAGCCTCTACTGGCTGTAGTAGAGAATTGTTTATACCTCTTCTGTATCTAGTGTTGGCAGATCACTTAACATTTCATTACTCTGTTTTGATAATCAGACAAATTTGAAGATTTTCTTTTTAATTGTTTAAAGGGCTGTAAATATTTGCTTTAAAATTAATGGCTAACTGAAAACTTGATAGTATTCAATTTGCAGTTTGGATGGTTAATTGAAGCCCAAGGTGGGCTGTTACATTTGTGGACTATTTAAAGTAAGAAACCCTTTATAAAATTTAGGTTTAAATGTCCTTTCTTACTCAACACTTAGTCTTGTCTCTAGGTCCTGAGGCTGGTGATTTACATAAATTTTATTCCCAGTTTTGGACTATCTAGTGGCCCCTCAGAAATGCATGCTGCTTGTAATCTGTAGTCTCTTTTTCCCCTGGCTTTAAGGAGAGAAGGCCTGTGGTGTCATCTGGAAAACCAATGTTGTTTTTTGTGGGTTTGGTGGTGGTTTTATTTATTTATTTATTAGACAATTCTGTAGCTGTTACGGTTATGAACTCCCATGTTTTGTTTCTCTAACTGTAACACTTAAGGCTGCAGTGATTTGGTTCGTGATTTTATTCCATGTGACCTGTGGATCAGTGTTTTATTGATTATAGAATCACAGAGTGGTTTGGGTTGGGAAGGACCTTAAAGACCATCCAGTTTCAGTCCCCCTGCCTTGGGCAGGGGCACCTCAGTATACCCTGGACTGGGACTTCTCTGTCCAGGCTGATATATTTGAGCTATACTTCTTACCTTTCAAAACCTCAGTCTTGATGTGTTCTGCAGGGCCTAACTATTCCTCATGACAGATTGTTATTAGTAGTCTGGTCACTGTGAAACAGAAAAGCATTTTAATTCCTGGGTTCGTTTCTACATCTGTGACTTTTTTTGTCCTTTAATAACGTAATCATTTATTTTCTTTGTAAAAGAAAGATGTATTGTAGATCAGAAACTCCGATGATGAGAAGCTCTGTAGGGTGCTACATTCATTGAAAGAGGACAGCCATTTTGTGTTCCCTGGAGGAAAACCTGCTCTCTAGAATGTCTCCTTTTGATTCCAATGCAGCTGTCTACCAGTGTGTAAAGACATTCACATACTACTTAAAGTGTAATTACTTAAATAGTAATTTTTACAGGCTTAGATAAGGGAGAATCAGAAAACAAATATATTAGCCATAGAAACACATGGTGACCAAATTGAACTTAAATGTGATATTTTACTTATTTAATACAGATACTGAAGCTATCACATTCTTTTTCCCCCTCTTTTTACTTACAGGATACAAGTTGGCTTTCAATTACCTGAAAGGAAAGAGATATGTTGATGCAATTACTATTTGTCATAAGGTACAATTTGTACTTAATGCTCTCTCTGCTGTAATAACTTTTGTTTTACGTAATGATCCTTCTTTTGTTATGTCAGTTATTTTTCTGATATTATTAAGTTTGACTGTGTACAGGATACTTAATTTGCTTTATCCTGAGCTTTCTGTCCATCTGGTAAATAAGAGATGAAGTAGCTGGCTGGCATATGTGAAAGCATGTTCAAGTGGCAGTGCCTTCTCTTTCTGTGGTTGCTGCTTGGTAAATCCATATAGAGCTGTAGGTGAAGACAATACTTGTATTGGAAGAACTGTTAGAAAATACTTCTGCCTGTGTGGTGCAAATTTATCTAGATGTCGAATTATAGAGCTACAATTCTAGAGCCAGAGTGGACATAATGATATAATAAATAATTAAATTTGCTGATTTTGGGGGGAAATTTAAGAGTACTGGAAAGGTTAACTTGAATGGAAGAGGAGGGAATTGCATGCCCTTTGACCCTTGCACTTTTGCCAGTTACGAGGTGGTGGGAAGGGAAAGCAACGTCTAAAATTGATCTTGACCAACTCTGTAGTCTTTCATTACAGATATTTCTGCATTCTTACAAGGAACTTATCACAGTATTCAAAATTCTAGAATGTGTAAGCTCATCAATGAGGCAATAACCACCCAAGTATTCTTTCCTTTTAGATGCAGAACTTTCTACAGTGGAGGGTTGTTTTTTTGTCTTTTGACAGGTCCTTGAAGCACATCCAAACTATCCAAAGATCAGGAAGGAAATACTTGACAAGGCCCGTGCATCATTAAGAACATAACTTTTTTTTTTAAACTGATTGACTTATTAGTATAAGGTGCCTTCAGAAACTATTGCAGTGACAATGTCAGCACGAATGTATGGTGAATATGATTGATTTGCATTGAATTAGAGGTCTGGATTATTTTCAGGAAAAGTCTGCAGCCCTGGAAGGAATTGTAGCTATTCTGCAGAAAATACTGCTTGCATGTATGGTACAAAAAATATCCAGAAATAAAAAAATAACAAAGATAAAGACCACGAGCATCTCTATAGAATACTGCCCAAGTGCATTTCAGATAAACACACAACTTGGATTCTAGTGTCTGACTTACTGGAGGTACATTTTCAATCTATTTTTCAAAGTTACACGTGTAGTTCACAATGTACATAGCAAGTATTCTGTACAACTGTGTATTTTTAAGAAAAGTAATAAAATAATTCTAAATAACAAATGCATACAGCAGTCTCTTTCCAGATAAATGCTATGTAGGAGGTAGTGCACTCTTCTATTCTGTGTCCCAGCACTGTCAGTATGTTTTAGGGAATATAATGCAGTATTTTTTTTTTGTTCATTTGAAATAGTGCTCAACAGCCTGTCCAAACGAGCGCAGGCATTGTCTTTGTTTATTGTTAAGATGCTAGATCTTGATTTAAGAAATCTGCCTATTCATTATTTCATTTGTTTTTATTTTTACATATGCTGCAAATACACTATTTTTCAAAGATTAAAGAAGTCATATGCATTATTCTTGATGAAACTTTCATTTTTAATGAAACACTAATGTGTAAAGTTAAGATTCTTATATAAATATCCGTTAAATATTTAACAGTTGTACAGATTTTTACATATTTTTTCTACTCATGGTGTATTACAGGCTTTCGTGGAGATGAATATTTGTCATGTTTAATTTGGAGTGTTTAGTCTTGCATCTTGCATGTATCATGGTTGTGGATCTGTAAGGGATTGGTAGCATGCTGTGAATGAAAGAACAACTTAACATTGACAATTTAGCATTAAAGGTACATGAAATGCTGTTTGAAATTGTGTGTAATCTTCCTTTCTGTAACTGGGTGCAATGTCTTGGGTAACTTACAGCCTTGTTTCCTAAACAGATCGATATGTATCCTGAATGCAGCGATGCTACCTACTGGGGGTTTCTAGATCCTGCATTCAAGGAAGTTCTGAGCGTTTGGTCAGCCAAAATAAAATTAATGGAAACTAACAGGTAACAGGTGTATAATACTTCTACAATTTTGGTATGAAAGAGAGTTGACAAAAGACTTGAGAAAGTGGCTGCTTCTTCCACACATAACCTTGAAACTTACAGTGTAGACTTATCCTTTTTGTGTTGAGCAAAATAGAGGAATAAAAAGACTTAAGTGGCTGGGGGAAACTGATAGTATGGGAGTAGGATGAGGGACTTGGAAGGATTTGAAGAATGCAGAGGCAGGGAGGAGTTACAAGGAAGCTGGTCTTTGGGGATCAGATTATGAATCCTTAAGCTGCTGGATTTTTTTTTTTTTTTTTTTCCCCACTGGTAAAGATCAAGTACATAGGGCTTTTCAAGGCAGTTTCTAATAAGAGAGCATTTCTTTATCCACAGCCTTTTCTGTATGAGATTGATGTCTTTCTGCTTGCTCCCTAGCACTGGAATACCTTAGCTCAAGTTTAGAATAAGAATAAATGCTTTTATGCTGGTACATGCAAGTCATTTTCAAAATAGGTAAAACTAATCCATATCTACACCTACTTTCTTTTATTTTATTATGAGCATAAGATGCATATCACCATCTCATAAGATGGTTCATAAGATGATATGGTACAGAAATTAGTTGATAGAAATTGGTCTTAGACTTGAAGCTTTTCCTTGCTAATTTATAGTGGAGATTTTTGTTGATTTTAGCATGAAAGAAAAGATTTCTGGAATCCTGAGGCTTCCTGAAGATATCTAGCCACTAATGTGCTTTTTTTTATGAGTTAAGTCTTTAAAATAAGTGTGCAGTTGAAGAACATCATTAGATTTCAATTAAAGAAACAGTGGCTATAAGCAATTCTTCAGAGGAAATTTTGCTTTAATAAAATATTCTTAGAAGGAAATGGTCTTACAAACCCTTTTGGTTTGTATAAGTCAGTCTAAGTTTTTCTGTCCTTACTATTTTTTCTTTTTTCAGTGCAGAAGGAATTATATTGTTTCATTTCTCTTTTACTTTAAGCATTAATTCCAGCTTTCCTTCTGCTTCTACAGTTATTTTAAAATTCATGTCCTGGTAGTTTTTTCTCAGTCCCTTAATAAATGGCTTTGAATGGAAGAGACTCCTGGAGGATGAGAGGGAGGATGGAAGGCAATCAGTAATGCTCGTTTCAAAGAGCTGCAGTCTTTAGCATGATGTTGCTTGGCAACCCATCTTCCAGTTTGCCTTTGTTGAATAAAAGAGGAGAGCAAAGCTGTGGTTTCTATTGATTCATTCACTGAAGCTGGGAATCTGGGCATCCTGTAGCTATAGCAACGTGAGCCATAGGTGTCGCTTCCTCTACTGTCCTGACCCCGCAGGTACAGAATGCGTGGAGTATCTTCTAGAGGGATAGGTAAACTTCTTTGGGAGTGGGATGATACTCTTTCCTACTTTTTTTTTTTTTCCAGATTTTTACCAATATTAGAAAGATGGTCTAGTAAATATAATTGAGTAAAATAATATAATTAGATGAAACAAATTAGATTCTTATAGGAAAAATAGAAATAATTTACAGTTCCCTTTCTGAGCTAGGTTTGACTATCTTGCATCAATTCTTAAATGCATCTGCAGCAATTTTTAGAAAGGCTCATAAATCAGGAAACTCCAGTTTAACAACCTCAGCCTTTATCTTAATAGTCATTAGAGGAGGAGTGAGCAGCTTTGCAAACATCGCAGTTTAAACAGCGCTTATATTTATCAAAGAACTTGTTGAAAGTTGAAATTGTTCTGTAAGCATTGTCTTGGAACACTTTGGGTAGGCTGCTGGTTCTTAGCAAGTGTGTGATGAACAACTCACCAGTTGGTGTGTTCCCTATGCAATAAGCAGGAAAAATTGGAAAATAAAATCCATCAAGAAGTACTTGTGTGCTTGTGGCTGTGCCACTTCTTACAGTCAGATCACCGCTGTGTCAGCTGTGGCTCTTTACAGCTGTGGCTGATTTTGCTGTGGTTTTACCTCTTGATTAATTTGCAAAGAAATTGACTTTTTTGGACTGTTATTTCAATAAGTGGTTTTTTTTTTTTTTTTTTTTTTTTTCTTCCTCTGCTAAAACTCCTGTTTTGGTGCCTATGTGAGGTGGTATTTACCAGAAGAGGAGCAGAGTGACTGATCTGGATGTGGATTTGAAGTACTGTTCTTGAAAATAGTAAGCATGCCTCTTCTTGCAGCCTTTACTTGGGAAAGTAACAGATTTAAAAACCTTTACTATGACTCGAACTTTGGAATGGCTGAGCCTTGCGGCTGCACCAAGCGGGGTGGCTGCTGTGTGCCAGAGATGGGGTACCTGCTGCAGATCCAGCCTCAGTTTTCAGAGGTAGAAGGAAGGACTTAACGTGCTCCACCATTTCTAACACGTAACCTGGGGGGAGCTCGGGCTAAAATGGGAGGGAGAAGGCGTTCCCGGCCAGAACCATTCCCTCGTGCCCAGCTGCTCTCGGCGGGTGGTCGCTGGAGCCGGTGCCACAGCTGTGCCCGCCGCGAGCTGAGCCGAAACGCTGCGGGCCCAAGTTGCTGCACCTGGGCAACTTGGAAACAGACTTTAACTTGTACAGCCCTTCCTTTTCCTCACAACCCGCGTGCTTTCAGCGAGAAGTGCCGGTCCGTCCGTGCGCGCAGCGGGCCGTCCCTTCTCTCGAGTTCTGATCTCAGCTCCAGCGTTTTGTGCCGTCTCCCAGCAACGTGCGCGGGCAGCACTCGGCCGCGCGCGGTGCAGCACGGCCGGGATCGGCGAAAGCTCGCAGCGCCGCTCTGCCGCGCTTCCACCGCGATCTGCCCGTTACCGCGCGTAGCGGCTGCCCCGCTATGCGCGGACGTAACGCTCCTCCGGGCGCAGCGCGCGGAAGCGGCTGAAGAGAAGATCCGTGCGCTTCCCGCCGCCGCCTCGCGCACCTGGCCGCCAGGTGAGGCTGAGGGCGGGGCGGCGCGCAGGCGCGGGGCGGTGCGCACCTGGCTGCCGCCGAGCGGAAGGCGCCGCCGCAGCCTCCGTGCGCCGTGGGCGGCCTCCGGCCGGGACGGACACCGCGCTTCCCTCCGCCGGCAGCCGCTCGCCTGGACGGCCCTTCTCCCTCCGAACCGGGTGAGTGACGGGGGCTCGCGCGGCTCCGCTGTCCTCGGGTGGGCGGTTTGGGGGCGGGCGCGCGGCCGGGGCCCGGCGGGAGATCCCTTCCCCGAGAGCCCCCTGAAGCGTACGTGGTCCCCTCGTGCCGCCGGGGGTCGGGCGGGGAGGGGCCCTGAGCGGGCCGGGCGTGAGGGACGGGGCCGGGGGGGCTGCCGGCGTTCGGGGCTGCACGGGCCGGGGCCGGGCGGCGACCGCTGGAGGCGGCGGTGGCTGCCACGGCCCGGGCCCCACAGCGGTGCAGTGACCGCGGGATGTCCCGGCGGGGCGTCGTGCAGCTCCGCGTGCTGCGTTCCGTCCTGCCCCGAGCGAGGGCGCGTGCTGGCCGGGCTGCCTCTTCCCAGTGCTCCGTGTTACGCGTGGCTTTCGCTCGTTTTCTCAGTATCCGAGAGCTGGCAATAAAACTTGTGATACAGATAGAAACGAGCGAAGCTGAGGCTATCTTTGTGTGAGCGTGCTTATGCTGAGAAGTCTTTATTAAACGTTTTTGCTGATCAAACAAGAAATACCTTACTGGCAATTTGAGTGTTACACGTTCACCTCAGAGCGTTTCACGCGTTAGCCTTCTGTTTCAAAAATCGTTACATCTTGTGCCCTAGTTCTGCCCGTTGGATCTCGCCCACGGGCAGCGCTGTGCTGCTGGGCTGAGCCCGGCCGCTCTGTGGCTTACTGCGCTGCTGCTAGCAGGGTTTGTCCGCAGGCCCGGTCGCTTTGTCATCTGCTGCCGCCTTCCTGAGGCATCTATAACAGTAAAGTAGAAATTAAGTTGGTTGTGGAGGATAGGTTGGTTGCTGCTATTTCTGTCATGCCGTGGGGAGCGGCAGAGCAGCCCTCCCTGCCCTGTGGCTGTGTGGCCGTTTAACCTTGCCCTGTTTTTAGGTGGGGCAGCTGGATACTGTGACTGCTGTCAAAATAGCAGCGTCCTTTGTGGTGCGGCCCTTGGTTACCGACTGCATTGCTCCAGGAAATTCCTCTGTGCTTTGGACAAACGTGTGCTGCTTGTCTGCTCAATGAGCTATACGATGTGCAGGGCTCCCCATTTCTGGCAGTGCAGGGAGTCATGGTCGTAGCATGAACTGATGCTCAGTTGCTTGCCAACACTCTTGAGTTTTTCTTGTTTATCTTCTGTAAGATTGGAAAGTGCTTCAAGTTTCTGGGCTGCGAAGTGCTACATTTTGTGAAGTGTAGTCTTGCCCCAGAGTTGTCTGCATTTCCTTAGCTTTGCTACTACTTTGTGCTGTAGGTTATAGTTCTGCTTATAAACAGCGAAACAGTGTCACAGTACTGCTTACAGCTACTTAGGAATAACATCCTGTAGTCAAACCACTACTTCTGTTTGTTACGGAAGTTTGTTCAGCAGTGACATGCAGAACTGGTCAGGTGAGGGCAAGAGCAAAGAGATGGCACCTCAGAGTTTCCTGCAGTTTGGAAGTGACTGACCCAATAAAGCTCAGTGCATTTCAGAATAAACAAAGCAAAAACATGAGGAAGCTTTTTTTTTTCTTCTTCTTTTTTTCTTTTTTTTTCTTTTTTCCCCTCATTCTTCTGGTTTAAACAAATTTTAAGGCAAATTAGAGTGTAAAACTGTGACTTCAGGGCCTGCACTTAATACTTAGATGCTGTTCTTATCTTAGAAACATTACTGCAATTGGGGGGGGAAAAAATCCCTTGGATATGATCCAGAGATTGTTTTCTGGTGCTTAAATAAAAATCAGACACCAATACTATGAAGTTATAACAGCACTTTACAGCTGCTGTGGTGCTCAGTTGTCATCGTGGCATTTTTAGGAGCAGTTTAGAATGCTTTTAACAACAGCCCAAACCAAACTGGCAAGAAGAAAAGGGAAGCTACAGCGTTGACTAAAATTTAAATTTAACTCAAATTCAGAGCATTGTTGTAGTTCTAAAACTGTAAAAACAAGCTATAAATATTGTTTTAATATATAGTCACCGTGTACTTTTAATTCATCATTTATTGTCATGGAGAACTATCAGAATTAGCCTCTAACTCTGCCCATCCCATACAGTGCTCAGCTGTAGAAAAGCAGTGGTAGTGCTGATACTGAAAGAGTTCTTAGAAGAATACACAGAAGGAAGGAGTTGTAGTGTTATTTTTTTAATCTTAAAGAAATTCCCAAAGAAGACTGCTTACAAGGTTGGAATACAGTTGGGTGTTCTGGACTGCTGCTGCTGCTTGAATTTCTTTCACCCATTGTGTTATCATCAGGTTACTGCTTCTGATTTTTCTGCAGTAATCACTGGGGTGAATTACTTCAGTCAGTGCTAGAATAATCTATGTCCTTAGACTTTCTAAAACTGACACTTGGGAAATGAAGACACTCAGTATTCTTACAACATACTCAGGAGCAGAACAAGATTTCCCCTGGCGGAGCCTCAAAGAATGCATCCAGAGGAGCAACGTCAGGGGTTGGTTGGTCACCAGCTTGTTGGGTACAGCCCTGTCTAGGGGACAACCAGTGGAAATTCTTGGTGGAGCCAGGGGGCAAGTACTTGATGCTGTGAGTGCACAGGCAGGTGCTGACCAGATTCTGCTTCTCCTTTTCAGATGAAGCATTGATCCTTAACTTATACGTGTTTTGTTTTGTGAATCGTTCCTTTATTTAAGTCAAATACTAATAAATCATAAGCAGTAGTACAGGGTACAGTACTTCAGCAGCTCTTTTGCTTTTCCCCATGTTCTGAAGTGCTTTTGCTCTTGATTTTTTTATGGAGAGCCCAAATTCAGCTAGACTTGCATGTTTCACTTCAAATGTGGCATTTTTTAGCCATGACTTCATCATATGTGTGTGCATGTTCTTCTGGGAAGCAGGTACGATTTTATTGAGTGATTTTTATTTTTTAATTTTTTTTTTTGGTTGGTAGGAAATTTTTGATTTCCAGGGTAGTGGAAGTGCTTACTTCAATAGCTAATATTTTAGTGCAATCTGCTGTGGGATTCATGTGAAGAAAACAAAATGCGCTGGAAAGTTCCTTAGCAGAGCAACACCCAACAGGTGTAACTGTGTGCCCTTGTCAGATTTATGCTGGTCTGGGGGAGTAGCTGGTCGTTAGTGTCAGCTGGGTTTTCCTCCAGAATTTAATCAATGTTTGCTCCTTGCAGGCCTGCTTCCTCGTTAGGGGAGCATTAAGGTGTTGGGGAAGGACAAAATAGACAAGGTTTTAACCAGACTGTGATTTTGGAGTGACGGGAGTTAAATAAAGAGTAAAGCTAAATAGTGAGAAAAAATGATGTGGCTGGAATCATTCTTAAGGCTTAATGTTGCTACTATTCTTTTAAAAGCATTTTTCGAGTTCCGTAAGAAACATTCTCAGAAATCATCAGAACACTGTTTAACATCCAGATAAAAAAAAAGGTAGATTTTAAACAACTTTATTAAAAAGCAAAGGTATGTTGTGAACACCAACCCCAGGAAATGCCTTCTTACTGGATTGTTCCTCAAGAACTTCTGATGATTTAGGTTACCGTGACATATAGTTGGTTTTTTTTAATGATTGCCAATAGTGTTGTTCAGAGCGAGCTGCCAGAGTCGGAGCTGTGTGCACATGGGTACTGGAGAGAGGCTGTTCTGTGAGGCCGGCTGCTGGCAGGCAGTGTGACACCGGAGCTGGTGGGTGGCAGAACGTAACAGAGGCTGCTGTGCATTCGGCTTGCCTGCTGTGCTGTGCTGTGGAGCAGGGCGGCTGCTGCCTTTTGGCACTTTTTAGAAGGCGCTTGTAGTGCTTATAAGTTTTCTGCTGCTTTTCTTTTAAAAACAAAACAAAAGCAACTTATACTTTGCTTACCCGTTACATCAAGGAATTGAACTGTGCCACGTATTTCTTCAGCATGTCCTGAAGGACAGAACCGTGGCCTGGTCTGTGTTTACAGATGCTGCTGTGCCATAAAAATGTATGAAATGCTTGTGGCAAGTGAAGATTGCATTGCTGACTACAAAATTACTCTGGGTAAAAACCTTAGGAAACATACAGCTTTGGTGACAGTTGTTTGTGTTCCGGGAACTGATACTATTCTGTGTGGCAGAGAGCCCTTTTCTTATTGTTAAGCACTGTCCCTTCAAGGTATTTCGTCAGTAACACTGCACTCGGGATTTATCTGTATCAGAGTTCGTGCATTTGTGGCAAAGGAGAAGTGTTGGTGCAATTCACCCCAGCTGCACACACTATCCCAAGGTTATCAGTTGACTCTTTCTTCTGAAAAGTACCTCTGAAACACCACATGCACTGTTTCTCTGCACAGCATGCTGCTGTGCATGCTGCTGGAATGTATGAGTGCCTGTTGAAAGGATAGGTTGTGTTGCTCTCCTTGCACAACCCCTTTACAGGAGTTGCCTTCTCATTCCTGGGGGCAGACGTGTTTCACCTGTGCATTATGGCACTGGTTATGCATGAACAGGCAGGGCACGCAGCTCCACTACAGAGAAATGTGCCATCAAAGAGAAATCATGGTGCATGCAGATAAAAAGAAATAATAGTTATGAAGAAAACCAAAGGCAGAATAAATTGCTAAGCCCATTTGTGTTTGCTCGTTAGTCTGCTTAAGTCTTATACGACTTGTTTAAAGGCAGATGTGTGCAAAACATGGGTGACGTAAGAAATAGTCTTGATGAATTTTAGATTGTGTTTATTTTCTTCACAGATATTTTGACTGATTTGCTGTGTGGATCATGACTTTTCTAAGGATTTGCATATGCTCAGTTTCTGCAGGAAATAATCCCAAAGAAAATTAACAGTAATTTAGAGTAAGTTTTTCGGTAAAGCATATCTATGCACATCAAATCTTTCTTGAAGAACATGTTACTGTGCTGATAGCAGAGCTGGCAGCAGCAAAGATTTAATTCCCCAGAATTATATGCAACAATGTACGTAAAATGTCTCTGGTACTGTCTAGACTTTATTTTTTTTTGTGGGAAACTAAGCCTAATTTCATATAGCATACGTAAAGCTGGCAAAAAAATGATGAAGCAAGCTTAGTGTAAATAATAGTTGTTGCATTGATTTAAATGCTGAAAGCAGAGAACAGAAATCCGATAAATGCATTTTTAACTCTAACATAATTATTGTTAGTGGAAACTAAGTGTTATTAAGTCAAATAACGGATGTGTAACCATAGTTTGTTGTTTTTCTACCTTTTCTGAGTAGTCTTAGGCCAGATCATCAAATCAAAAGAGAATCTTAAGTGTTTTGACTTGAATAAAAATTCAGGTCTCAAATTGAAGCGTTACTTCAGTGTTAAACTTTGGTGAAATTCAATGTCGTTATGTAGAATTACCTTCTGCCTACCTTTTCATGTTGTATCTCATAACAGGATGCTCATCTGAGTTTAATCTTTACCGCCATGAAGAGTCCCAGAGAGGTGATTGGAGAATGTTGGTTTTTGTTAGTTATACAAAGAGTATTTGAGGGCTGTGGTGTTTGAAAGCAAACCAACCTACTGCCCTCTCCCCAGTGTTTTCCTGACTGACTGTGCCCAAATGGCTTCTTGTGAAATAAGGAAACTGCCAAACTTCTCTTATGATATCAAGTACCTCAACTGTAAAAAAAGATGTTTATATTTTCCTGTTTGAAGACAGTATATTTACGTTGCTTATTGATTCTAAGCTTTAAGATATACTCATATTGGCCATGCTTGTGCATTGAGAAACAATAGTGTAATTAAATGTACTTCTGTGTAGGGTTATGAAAGCAATTGTGGTTAAGAGGGTGCAGAGGCTATAGGCTCAAGCTGACCCCAGGCAGATTTAGCAGAAGTGGTTTTACAGGTTGCATTCTCTTTGATGGTGCTTAGGGTTTTACTTTCTGTATTGGGTTTATGTAGCAAGGTTTTGGTAGCAGAGGGACTGATGGGTGCTTTCTGTGAACAGAGCTGCCCTGTGCCAGTCTCAGCCAGCTCCAGCACAGTCTCACTATTGAACGCTGTCACAGCTGAACCCATTGGTGCAGCAGGTGGTGCACTCATTTTTTAAGAAAGGCTAGAAAATGCTCTGCAGCAGCTGTGAGAGGAGTAAGAAACATGTGGGAAAAACAGTCCTGCAAGCACCAAGGTCAATGAGGAGGTGCTTCAGGCACCAGAGCAGAGACTGTCCTGCCACCTTAGGAGAAAACACTTAAAAGACAACAGTTATTGATCATAGCCAATAACCTAGCTGACCAAGAGAAGCCAGTTGATGTCATCTTTTTGGATTTCATCAAAGATTTTGATACTGTTTCTCACAGTATCTTACTGGACAAATTACCTAGCATATGGCTAGACAGGAACAGTAGGTAACGTAATGCAATGAGTGAACAATTGGGTCAGGCTCAAATGGCTGAATTAAATGGGATTACATCAGGTTGGTGGCCATTCACTAGCGGGGTTCTGTAAAGCACCATTTTAGGGCTGGTTTTGTTTTTATAAGTGATCTGGATGCAGAACTCAAGTGCACACTAAGTAAGCTTGCAGATGGTACTAAATTAGGAGGAGCTGTTGACTCACTCATAGGTGCAGAGGCTTTGGTACAGAAAGATCTTGGCAGGTTATAGGGCTGGCAGTTGCCAACTGCGTGTTGCTTAACAAGAGTAAGTGCTGGATTCTGCACCTGGGATGAGGCGATCCTCGATTTATGTACAGACAGGGGAATGAGGGGCTGGAAAGCAGCCCTGCGGGGGAGGGATCTGGGGGTTCTGGTTGACAGCGAGTTGGATCTGAGTTAGTGTGCCACGGCTCAGCACTGCTGACTGGTCAAGAGAAGGGATTGTCCTGCCCTGTTCTGCCTGGTGCAGACTCAACTAGAGCACTGGCATCATGGGGTGCCACAATATAGGGACATAAGGCTACTGGAGTGCCCAGAGGAGGGCTACAAAGAGGTGAAGATTCTTTCCTTTTCCCCAGGAAAGAAAGAATGATTTTATTTTGTTTGTTTTGCTTTATATGGGCATCTGCTGCAGTGCAAAATCTTCAGGTCTAAATAAAATTGGGAAAATAAGATAAGATGAAGTGGATTGGATTTTTTAAATGAGCTTTCTTGGAAAATTTATGAGCATTGTGAAGGGTATTTTTTATATATTGTATTATCTACGTAGTGATGCTACAACAAGATCAGTAGCAGTTAAATACAATGTATGAGTTTCTTAAAAATAAATTACTTTAGCTTTGAAATAAACTATAATATAAAACAACTGGATACCTGACCATATTCACAAACTCTTGAGTGAAATCAAGTGACTTTTAAAATTTTCTAGAAGTTCTATAACTTTATGTGTATATATTATTGCACCTTTTGTTGTTGTTTTTCCAATTTTATTTTATTTTATTTATTTATATATATATATATATTTGCATTTCTTTGGTCAGTAGTTAGCAAGCAGAAATTAAGTGTGGCTTTTAGCTGGCTGCAGCTTAGTTCTTTTCTCAGTTCACTTAGATGCAACATGTACAAAAATGAAGCCTTGCTTTGAATTCAGGATATTGCTATTTCTCCCCTTCTTGTAAACAGCCATTTTTACAGAGAGAATTTAATTCTGATCACTCGAATGCTGGTCCTTAACTATTTTTCATAGTTCCCTTGTCTTTGAAAGCTACTGAGTAATCGCTCGTCTGTAAAAATACATAAATAAATAAATAAAAAATAGTAGGTGAAAGAGGGGAACTCTTTAACATATTCTTTAGATGAGTTGCAGCAGAACATGCCAGAGAATACTGTACAAAAGATAAATAGATTTACTGCTTGATACATAGCCTAAATTACCCCATGTCCCATTACCGGTATTAAGTCTGCATTTAACATGTACAATACATAACTAAATTAATCTTAACAGTTTCTCCCTTGACAATCTGGTCACTTGAGTCTGACCTGGAAATGGAAATCGGTTTTAAAATATTGAGAATTTTAAATCTCCATGAGGAGCCCTTTACGTCTTTATAGTTCACTTTTAGTGCTGGTTTTTCTACCTAGAACTTCCATATTGATTGCATCAATTTTCCTTTTATCCCACCACTGAACTAAAATTCCCTCAGAATTCCTAATTTTTAAGATTTGGAAGAAAATTCATGGGAAGTACTGCCTTTATACAGAAATAATACTTAAAGTACAGAAAGCCTGCTTTCTGATTATGATTCTTCAGTTTGAAGTGTGTTGACAAAAAAAAATAAATAAATAAATAAAAAATGGGGAAAGTGCATTCGGGTATTTTACAGATAGGTGGATCCTATATTTAATTCATGGACGTGATATTTGATGCTGGGGAGTTTGAATTAATTCCTGCCCAGCAATTTCTTGTAGCTCTACATTGTTGTAAGTACTGTTTGTCTAACGTATTACTTTTTGTTTTGATTTACAGGTATTTTCTTTTCAAGATATGCTGTAAAATAGTATTAAAGAACATCATTCAGAGAAGCTTTTGTTTTGTGATAAACTTTTAGAACTAGAATGGCTTTGAAAATAATGCCTAAAATATTCAAGAAATTATTTTTTCACTGGAAACTTTGGAAATTTAGCATTATTGTGTTTGTCTTTATAGTATTTTTATTTTTACTGCAACGAGAAGTTGGTGTCCAAGATTTTAGAGATGAAGGAGGGATTGAGCCAGTTGTCAGAAAGAAGAGTCATGTATTAGGTCTTGTGCTAAATGCTATGAACAATGTCAATGGTGCAAAGCCAAAAATGCAGATAAAAGCACCTGTAAGGCAAACTAAGGTTCCTGGAGACAGACACTGTTTGCCAGGACACTACACTACGATGGAACTGAAACCCTTTCTAGATCGACCCCTTCAAGATCCTAATGCTCCTGGAGCTTCTGGTAAAGCATTTAAAACCATCAACCTAAATCCAGAAGAGCAGAAAGAAAAAGAGCGTGGAGAAGAAAAACACTGTTTCAATGCGTTTGCAAGTGATAGGATTTCGTTACACCGGGATCTTGGACCGGACACTCGACCTCCTGAGTATGTGGAAATGTGTATGTCCTGCTAACTGAATACCTTGACAGAAGTGTGAAGGCTGTGATTTGAGTTTAGCATTAGATTATCGCTTAGAAAGGGAAATGTCTGGGTTATACATGGTCATTTACAGTACATAATGTTCCAGAGTGCAGAAGCCAAGAATATTTAGAAAGGTTCACATTTCATGTTAAACATATTTAAATAAGGTTTTCTGCTACGTTTTCTCAGTGACTTTCTGGAAGCTGCTATGTTTTACTTAGGAGAAAACTGAAAATATGGTTTAAACTTCCTTCTGTTTTAAAATCCATTCCTTACTCTTTTTAAAACAAAATATTAAGTGTTAATAAAACCACTGGCATATTATGATTTTGTTAACAAAACAGTAGCACTTCATGGTTAGAGTGGATTTTGGTTCTGAGAAATCTCCTTTGGTATTCTTTATCTGTTGATGTCAGAAGTGACAGTCCTTACTTAGCTGGTGCTGGTAGGGTGGCCAGCACTTTATGTGTGGTGCAGATCACAATAATCTTTATGGGAGTGTAACTGTCTGGTGAGACTTGGCCTGTATGTTTTGTGAGGGCTTTGGCAATAGATGTGATAATTGCCTTGGGAAGTATGCCAGCCTCTAGAGTTGGCAGGCAGTAAACAGTAAGTGTGCAATTTATGAATACAGAAACATTGTCTCATTAGCTTGACTCACAGTTGGGTTTAAAGTTCTGTCCAGAATACATCAGTCTTGAAAACCTGTATGTTTAAAGTTGTTTCACTTGAATGTTTTGTATTGCTCTAAGCATTATGTGGTGTTTCTAAGAAAAAGTCAAGTTCTGAATTTGATTTGTTCTATTTTTCTATTTCAAACTGCATTTCTTCAATTTCAAGTAAATACTTTTTCTCATATTTTTGGATTTCAATAGTAATGGTCTGACTTTTCAGCTCAGTATCTGCTGGTCTTAATAGAAAAATGTGTTTTTGTCTGAATAAGGCCTGGGTGCTCTATGAAATATACTCAAATGTTGTGTGAGAGAACTAGAGCTGAGCCAGTTGTTCAGGTGGAATTCTTATTTGCCAGATGTTTACAGAATACTTCTTACAGCTTTTCCAGTTGTTTTTGTGCTATGTTTGTGCTATGTTTGTGCTTTAAACTTGGACAGTAATTGGAGAAGGTGAAAGATTTAATGTCCATATTTATACACCTTCATACTGGGATGAGTAGGGTTTCTCTTAAGAGGTTGAATCAAAACTTTTTGTCCATTTTCTGACATCTGATGCTTTCTAATCTGCAGATGCATTGAACAAAAGTTCAAGCGTTGCCCACCGTTGCCAACCACGAGTGTTATAATAGTTTTTCATAATGAAGCATGGTCCACTCTGCTCAGAACTGTTCACAGCGTGATGTACACTTCTCCTGCCATACTGCTAAAGGAAATTATTTTGGTGGATGATGCCAGTGTTGATGGTAAGAAGTCTTTCCATTTTTCATTGAACGTATTATTTATTTTATTGAAAGTGTGTTAGGATTATATACAGAATGGGATAAAAGAGGCTATCATCTCCTTACAGCCATACTAAACACCTTATGATGTTCCAAGTACTTTTGTTCCTTTTGTTTTCCTTTAAAATACAAAATATTTCTCCCTCGCTTTTTCTTTGCGAGAATTGTAAAGTATGAAATTTTCTTCTGAGAGGCTTTTAAAACCAATTCTGATTATGTCAAGGAATTTAAAACCTTTGAAGAGCTCAGTGATAACTGTGGTATCAGTGGTAAATGTGGCATCAGGCTTGGGAGGTTTGAACCTCTGCTGTGTTTCTGTCTGAAGATGCTCTTGTTTGGGTCATAGCTCTTAGTTTTTATGTAGATTTAATGCGATGAAATTCATCGTAATTTGGCATCCAGCAGCTGTTCCTAGCTGTGGCGAAGTTTTTCTGTTGGAAATCTGGGATTGCTTTCTTTCAATTTACTGTGAGAGGTGGGAAAATTGGGAGAGATCAAAAAGAAAGCCTTTATGAAGTATGTGTGAAAATGACTCCCTTTGGTACTCCCCCACACTGTTGTTTTGCAAACAAATTGGGGGGGGCAGTGTAGGAAATGTTGAGTAAACATCTGCTTCGGCGAGGCCCGTCCTGGGAGAGCTCAGAGGTCTGGATTGGCAGATGCAGGAGACAGCGGTGGATGCAGTAACTGCAGCCATACGTGGGCTAGGAGCTTCATCTGGGTGGCCATGTTGGTTCCTGTGGCTGCAGAGGCCACTGGGGATGTGGAGGCCACAGCTCTGAGCTGGGCTGAGGCCATGACAGAGTTCCTCGTGAGTGATTGAAGCTGTCTTTCGGTACAGCAGACAGCACCCTCCTGTGCCAACCACCATGCCTGCCCCACCCACCAGGTGCTGGGGGCTGCTGAGGCTTCTCCCATCCTTCAGTGCTGCCCTGCAGTGAGAAGTGGAGGCACTTCTACTGCTCTATAGCCCCCACAGCCTTCTGTGCCCAACACTGGGCAAAGGCCGAACCTTCAGCCTGTCCTGGGCTGCTGGGTGTGCCTGAGGCCTGAGCTGGGCTCTCACCCCATAGGGCAAATTTGTTTGGCACTGGGGAGAGCAGGAGGGGTCGCAGGAGTCCCAGTGCAGCCTCGAAAGTACCAAAAATGGAGGTACTTACTGGTTTTGCTTTTTTTTAATAATTTATTATTTTTTTTGTATCGTCCTTTTAAATTGCTTACTGTCCAATCTTGAATAAAGGTCCTAATGAAGGAATTGGAATGAGGTTTCATGCTGTCCATCAGCCCTTTTTTCCACCCAAACCAAAGTTCTCTGCTTTTTCAAAGGAACAGCTGCCTGTGGAACTTCCCTAATGCCACCTGGATGGCAGCAAGGAGCTTGAGGCCATCAGCTGGACTCTCCCTGTTGTCTCAGAACAGCTCAGAGGGCATCAGTCCCAGTCCTACCCTCATCCTTAGGGCTTGCCTGGATATCAGTCCCAGTCCCGCCCTCTTCCTCAGGGCTCACCTGGATGCTGCAGGGAGCTCAGGGCCATCTACTGGATTCCTGTTGTCTCAGTGCAGCTGCTCAGTGGATTCCAGTCCTGTCTTTCCCTTTTCCTCAGAGCTTGGGAAAGAAGAAGTGAGAGGCCTTGGCAAGGATGAGAATGGGAGGCAGGATAGGAAGAGTGATAGGGAGCAGCATCTGATGCTGGGGCTCTCTAGCGGATGGTGATATTTCAGCACCAAGATGGAAATTGAGGGCTGGTGTGCTGGCAGTGGATGAGGTAATGTCTCCAAGCAAGCATGATGTTATAGCACTTGTCCTGCCCTGATGGAGGTGGATCCACTTCCATTGGTTCTTCACTTCTGAAGGTAGATCTACCTCCATGGGCTTGACATGGCCTTTGGGTGGATCCACAATCATTGGCTCAGGTTCATTGCTGCTCCCTTGAAGCCTAAGCTTCTTTGGTGGAGGAGGCTCTATCCTCCTACGCAGAGGTGGGAAGGAGGATTCTATCTAAATTGTCCATTGTGCCAGAATAAGCTCACCAAGACCCAAGGCTGTTGGTAGCTGGTTTTCTGTTGGCAGAGTCCCCATATTTATAGTAGTTGGCAGGGAGGAGGCTTGTGACATCAGAAAGCCATGGTGGTGTGACCCTGAGAATCTCTCATGACAATCAAAACATGGCTGTATTGGGAAAGGGGAGACTATGGTCTGAGAATTGCCCTAGTTGTCACTAGTGGGATTCTGCAGGAGTACATTTTTGAATCAGTACTCTTTAATGATTTCATCAATTATTCCAGTAAAGATCTGAAGTAAATCTGTGGATGATGTTAAACTGGGAGGAGTGTTGACACTCTAGGAGTAGAGAGGCCACGCACCAAGGTCTTGACAGATCATAGAATCACAAGGTTGGAAATGACCTACAAGATCATCTAGTTCAACCGTCTCCTCATCACCATTGCCACCACTAGCACTAAACCATATCATGCAGCACATCATCCAGATGCTTCTTGAACACTGCCTTCACAGATTTCACAGTGCTCATCATTTTTATGAGGAAGAAGGAAGTGCTGGACCACTGGTCCAGTTTCCCAGTGGGGAAAGCCTTGGCTTTATGTACAGACTGGGAGACGAGGGGCTGGACAGCAGGCCTTTGGGAATGGATCTGGGGAATCTGGTTAACAGCAAGTTGGATCTGAGTCAGCAGTGTGCCCTGGCAGCCAGAGGGGCCAACCACACCTGGGGCTGTGTCAGGGCCAGCACTGGGTGAGGGAAGGGTTGTCCTGTTCTGCTCTGTCTGGTGCAGCCTCACCTGGAGCAATGAATGCAGTTTGGGGTGCCTCAACATAAGAAGGACATAAAAGTATTAGCAGGCAAAGGAGGGCTACACTGGTGACTGAGATTCCTGGGTTTGTTCAGCCCAGAGCAGAGGGGAGACCTCATGGTGGCCTGCAGCTTCTCACAGGGGAGTGAAGGAGCAGTGCTGAGCTGTGATCAGTGTTGGCAGTGACAGGGCCTGAGGGAATGGCACAGAGCTGAATAGGGAGGGTCATGCTGGATATGATGGAAAGGTTCTACACCAGAGGGTGGTGGACACAGCCTGAGCTGCTGGTACTCAGGGAGCATTTGGACACAGCTCTCAGGTGTAGGGTTTGGGTACTCCTTTGTGGAACCAGGGGTTGGACATGATGATAGGCAGAGGGTGGCAGAGCATGATGTTTTATGAAGGATGTGAGATTCTTTCCCAAATTTTTCATGTTTAAGTTGAGGGTTTTTTTGATGGTGGTGGTGTTTTGGGTTTTTTTGTTTTTTTTTTTTTTTTGTTTTGTTTGTTTGTTTGTTTTTAATATAGCTTCTGTCAAGAGTAAATACAGTAGCCTCTGAAAACCTGGAGTAAAATACACTGTGGAGTAGGTACATGATGCATTTGCTTGATGTATTTGTGAGAATGGATTTTGAGTTGATAGTCAAGCTGTCAATTCAGCTGAACAGTTGTTCCAGCAAGTGTCTTTTGTCTTTTAAAATTAAATTTTCAGTTCTCCAAGCCCTGTTGTCTGCCAATTGCTTCTTCCTTCATCCTTAGTCTCAACAGAACTCAGCCCCTAAAAATTACATTCAACAGTCAGGACTTGTTCACTGGTTTAATGTTGAGGTCACTGCTGGAATTAGAATGAATTGTTCGTCCTCTTAGTTTAGTAAAGTGAAATTTTAGGCCATGCCATATGTACTCAATATCCTGAAAACAATTTCTCTTTCTAGAATACTTGCATGATAAACTTGATGAGTACGTGAAGCAATTTCAGATTGTTAAAGTAGTCCGTCAAAGGGAAAGGAAAGGTCTGATCACTGCACGGTTGTTGGGAGCTTCAGTAGCAACAGGAGAGACCCTCACCTTTCTGGATGCTCACTGTAAGTGATTGTCTTTGATTTAATGCTACAGATTTTTTATGAGTTATGAACATGAAGTATTAGCTCTCCTACTGCTATTTTATGTCATAGTTAAGTGCTGTTTACAAACTGTACTGGCTTGCTATGGTCATGTTAAATTATTCCCGTTATACTACCATATAGTCAAATTGAAAATTCAGTACTTGTTCCCATTTTTTCTATAGGTGAATGCTTCTATGGCTGGTTAGAACCATTGTTGGCAAGAATAGCTGAGAACTCTGTTGCTGTTGTAAGCCCTGATATTGCATCTATAGATCTCAATACTTTTGAATTTAGTAAGCCATCTCCTTATGGGCATAACCACAATAGAGGAAATTTTGACTGGAGTTTGTCATTTGGATGGGAGTCTCTTCCTAAATATGAAAATAAAAGAAGAAAAGATGAAACCTATCCAATCAGGTAAATGTAACTTGAATAATATCCTTCAATTTTCTTGTGGTTTTTTTTTGTTTGTTTGTTTGGTTGGTTGGTTTTGATTTTTTTTTTTTTTCTTAATAAAAAGCTGTTTGTAAATGAATTAGTTACTCATATTGAGTATAGTCACAAGTCTTAGCATCTTAGATGTTTTATGTAATGTTTTCTGTAGGAGCCTGGTTATGCATTTTAAAACATGCAATACAGAGCATTCTTTGCCCTCAGACATGTTACTGGTCTAAAGGAGTAGTAACTTTCCCTCCATAGAGGGAAAATATGTTATTTTTACTGATACTGTCTGATAATCTGTTTGTTAATGAGTGACAATAAAACTGTGGAAGGAGACTCAATGGGGGCAGATTTAATAACCTGTGCCAGGAAAATATTTTAATGGAGTGAAGCACTGACAAATGCTAAGAAACATTCCAGAACAGTAGTACTGAGTTTTCATATCTATATTTGGAAAACCTACCTTAAACGTAGTTTGAATCTTCTTTTCCACAGTAATCTTCTCTTTTTGCAGGACACCTACTTTTGCTGGAGGTCTCTTTTCAATATCAAAGAAGTATTTTGAACACATTGGAAGTTATGATGATGAAATGGAAATATGGGGAGGTGAAAATATAGAAATGTCTTTCAGAGTAAGTTTAGCTACTTACTTAATACTGGTTTCTACACTAACAGTCTACATGATTTTTGAGAACAAATTAGTATTGTGTCTTGACTACTCTGCTTAATCAGCCATCTAGGACATGGCAAATTGATTACTAATAACCTATGAAATAAGCTACAAACTTGCTCACTAAAGTGATTTATTTTTATTTAAATGTCATTAATGTTGATAGCTGAAATGTACATTTTACAGGGTTTACCTGATAAGGAATTTCACCTACAGTGCTCCTGATATATACTATCTTGCTGGTAGTGTTGTTTTGTTCTATTTAAGAGAACAGTAGTGTTGCTGAATTTTTTTTTTTAATTCCATCTCCTTAATCATAACCTCATTGCACTTATACAAAAAATGTTATTGTTAGGTATGGCAATGTGGTGGACAGTTGGAGATCATGCCTTGCTCTGTTGTTGGCCATGTCTTTCGCAGCAAGAGTCCCCATACTTTCCCAAAAGGTACTCAAGTAATCACACGTAATCAAGTCCGCCTCGCAGAAGTCTGGATGGATGAATATAAAGAAATTTTTTACCGAAGAAACACAGAGGCAGCAAAAATTGTGAAACAAGTAGGTGGTGATGGTGGTGGTTTTAGAAATCACACTTGCTGCATTGAAAATTTTGGTGAGCAAAAAGTTATTTATTGACAAAGTATGTTTGAAGTGTAGACGTTTTAGTGAAAATACAGACATAGTTCAGTTTAATTAATCTTACAACCTTCCCTTTCAGAAAAAAAAAAAAGAAAAAAAAAAAAATCAATCCTATATCTGTCAATTTAGAAACTTAAGTTAAATTTAGGCTTTGCTGGGGAAGGTTGTTTTTATAAGTGATCTGGAACTTTAGTAATTTACCAGCTGGAACTTTATACTTTTCTATTAGAAGATGTTTTTTAACCCTTTATATGAACATTGTAGCAGTGATAGCAGTAGATTTCCCAAGCAAGCTTAGCAGAAAAACGCAACTGGATTTTGTGTGGGAGATAGCAAGTATTATGCTAGTTATTGAACTAATCCACTTAAGCACTCTCTTTAGTGAGATATACTCAGTGGTTAGCTTTATGGCTGTGGTCAGTATGGTCTTTAGTCGTTTTTACATTGCCACTTTATAGCACTGTTAAAGCACTCTATGAACTACGGGTACTTCTTTTTTGTTGTGGTTTTTTTTGTTGTTGTTGTTTTTTTGCATGTCACAATGGTTTTTTCTTTCTTGTGCTCTGAGATGCTACAGGCAGGATGTCAGTGGTGTTATGAAAAACAAGTTGCAGTAACTGTACTAGCACAGTTACTTTTTAAAAAAGATCTACTTTTTTGATGCTACAGAACAGGATATTATAGATTTATATGTACAAAAATATTAATAATATCAATACATTTCTCTTCCTGCAACAGAAAACATTTGGAGACATCTCAAAACGACTCGACTTAAGGCAACGTTTGCAGTGTAAAAATTTTACCTGGTATCTGAATAATGTTTATCCAGAAGTATATGTTCCAGACCTAAATCCTTTGTTTTCTGGATATGTGAGTTTAATTTTAATTATTTTCTCTGGTATTCTAGAATTCAAGAAATTAGCTAATCTTTTGTGCTACTTTAGCCATAGTGTTTACATTTTAGCTATTGTTAATTGCTGTGGAGTTTTCTATCAGTACTGTTGATGATTGATGAGTCTCACCTGCATATCTTGCTATTTGAGTATTTTTATGGCTCTACTGATGTTATTATATGAAACTTAAGCAAATACTCTTCTTAAGCAGCAGTTGCTTTGCTTAAAGGGGTCTTGGAGCTTGATAATATAGTCAACGTTCTGCCCATGACTTAATAGTGACTGCCACAGAAGTACTACACAAGTTCTAAACAGGTGGTGAGTTTTCCTGAATTGTCAAAATAAATTTAGCTTTATATAGTGAAAAGTCAGAGAGAATTTTTAATTCACGTTAGGAAGGACGGCTGTACTCTGGCAATTGTATACTACTCTGAATTAGGTTTATGATGAACATTATTTATTTTAAAGATCACTCCATATTCTCTGTCAATTAACCTCTTAGACTGCATAACTGGATGTTGTGTTGAGGGACATGGTTTAGTGGGACCTATTGGGAATAGGTGAACGGTTGGACTGGATGATCTTTTAGGTCTTTTCCAACCTTGGTGATTCTATGATTCTATGATTCTATAACGCGAAAGCCAACAAAGTATTAAACAATTCTGAATATTTAGCATGTATTTACAAATAAAACTTCCCCTTTCTCTAGTTTTGAATATTTTGTGTGTGTTTTCAAATTGTAATCTGAATCATCAGATTCACCATGGAGAATGGTAGTTGAGTAATTCACAGTGCATGGCTGTAGACAACTGTATGAAGTTAATAGACTTTTAGGAAGAAAAAAATACTTCTGTGGGAACAAGATTTTAAAATTTGAGCAAAGTAGAAAGCAAAAATAAATTAACAGTTTTAATTAATAAGATAAAGATTAGGCTTCTACACAAGTGAGGCAGTTTATTTTTTTCTCATCCTCACTGATCTTTTGTATTTCTTTTTTGCTGTTAACAAATTTTTTTTAGCTAAAAAATGTAGGTAACCACATGTGTCTGGATGTTGGTGAAAACAACCATGGTGGCAAACCATTGATTATGTATTCTTGTCATGGACTTGGAGGAAATCAGGTAAAATATCTGGGTTTTATGATCAACTGTTTACCATAGTAAAGCTTTTAACTTGATGTAGTGGAATGGACTCATATTTAGCATGCAAGATTTACATTTTTTTTATATAGTTTTTTAAGAATTCAAATGTATATATATATGTGTGTGTGTGTGTGTATATATTTGTTCAAGGCAGGTTTTTTTCACCGCTCTTCTTGTTGTGTCCCACATCTAACATCCTATGTTCAACATACAGATTCAGACTTTTTACGTAATAGCACTACTTCACATGGTCTCTTGTTCCTGTGCAGAATCTTCTCAGCCTACTTTTACTACTTTCTTGTGTTTTCTTCTTAACTCTTCTTTTCCTTATGCTTCCTCCTATTGCTTCTGTCTCTATCAGCAGGACTCACACTGTCAAGGAAGATGGGAATCTGGCCAGTGGTGGGAGACCAAGTGGTTGGCCTGAGCCATCTTTCCTGTCATGCTTACAGCCTCGTAGTGTGAGGTCAAAGTGATCTACTCTATACTGGCTCGTGCAAGTAAACTACATGACTGAACTTGTGCAAGAGGAGCTTTCTTTGTTGCTTAGCTCTTGGGGGAGCAACGATCTCCTGTTTCTCCTGCAGTATGACTTGCAGACATTTATTGATGTCCGGTACTGAATTCTTCAGGCACTGTAATATTTAAAAATTAGCATCTCCCTTTCCCAGAAATGTACAGTGCTGTTTTATAGTTATTTGGGGAATGAACTTGACTTGTAAAAGGCAACCATTTATGGCACTGTGGAAACTCAGACACTTGACCCTACTCAGCTGATGCTTTCCTAATCAATATTAGTGGGAGAAGGAATACTGTCTAGTTTAATCGCTACCCTGTTATGTTAGCTCCTTACAGTACTGAATTTTTTTTTATTTTGTTCTGGTGTTATATTATCCTTTTCAAATGGTCACAGTCATTAATACTGTATTAATACTGTATCAAGATGTTATATTAAAAGACCCGCTATATGCTTCTGTTGTCACCTCTCTCTAACTTACCTTGGATTATACTAAAACTGTCTTTTTAAGTGTGTTCTTTGTTTTTCCTTTTGCCATGCCGTAACAGCTTTTATTCTTTTAATATAGGTTGTGCTAGTAATACACAAGAGATGTGGGTATTTGCTTACTTAATCCTTCACATTCCGTTGCTTTATGCTCTTTACCAGACTTTAGCAGTGCAGGCTGCAGTTTTTCATGTTACCTCTCCTTTCCGCCTATGCTTGAGGTAGGAGAGGGGAGTGGAACAGAGAACCTAGTTTTCACAGTTGTATAGAAGTTGTGTAACTTTTTTTCATTTGTAACGTATTCTAGAGGTGATAACATGTCCATTTCAATGTCTAAGATAAATTAATTCCTAAAGCAATTTTCCAAGTCCTATTTTCAGGGCTCAAAGAGAGTCCCTAAGATTCAAAGATAAATTAAAAAAGCTTTACTTAGATGAACAGATTAAACTGTTATGTTTGGGAGCTAAATGGCTAAGCAGGTACCTAACAGTACCAGTTTCAGGTAGTGACGTTGGGCGTAGGAACTTAGGAGTGAGGTGTCTGTTCCTCAGTGTTGCTCGCATCGATTCCCAAGGCAAGGAGGGAGGATGGAAACTGGCTAATTGGACAGACAGTTGAAAGCAACAGGGTGCTAACTGAGCGTGGGCTGTCAAAGGACAGATATGGCAAAGGCTGACACAGGGAGCCAAGAAACAGTTGTCGTGAGACACAGTGATAGAAAGCCTGCTGGTTAAAGAAAGAGACCAGGATGTTCAGGATATGAGGTATAAAAGGACTGCTGTGTCTGTAACTGTTAGAATTAAATGCCTGTTTAGACCTGAACTATAGCCAAGGATACCTGAGACTTGAAAGTAATCTTCTGTCAGGAAATAACAGTAAAATACCCACAAATTATGTCCTTACATTACGCTTTTCTTTGTAATGACAACTTCACAGAGAATCCTTTTGTTAGCATTTATTGTTTACTTCGAGCAGCAAAAGTTAACTAATGGCAATCAGTACTGTCCATGTGACAAAATTGGGTTTTGGTTGCTCTGAGAATATATAAAAATGTAGCAATGAAAATTGAATAAAACTTCTTGTTTTAGTTACTAAATGACAAAATTAAACTTATCCATACAACTATTTCTACTCTTCCCTTTGTATCATGTATTAGTTAAGATTTCTGGGAGTGCATGCAATGAAATCTTGCATGATTGTGTACATGCACTAAAAAAAAAAATAAAATATATATATAATATATATAATATATATATATATATAAAATAAATTATATATATATATATATTTTTTTTTTTAACTAATTCTACATTTAAGTACTATTCACTGTATTCCATTGCATCAGAATTAAAAAAGGCATTTTTTAAGAAACACTTCTAAGATGTGTATGCTAAAAGTCAAAGAAATGATTCTGTAGTTTCCAACTGTTGAATAACAAAAGAAATCTATTGTTTCGTGTATTGGAATGTCAGAGTTAATTTAATACTCTCATTGATATTTACTTACTAAACTTCTAAAAAATTATTTGAATAGTACTTTGAGTATTCTGCACACCATGAAATTCGTCATAACATTCAGAAGGAGCTTTGTCTGCATGCTTCTAAAGGACCTGTGCAGCTTCGTGAATGTAGCTACAAAGGCCAGAAAATCTTTGCCTTTGGAGAAGAGCAATGGCAGCATCAAAAGGTATTTAGACATGCAGTCTAAGATGGGCATTTTATTAATGATGAGTTAATTTATGGTTTTTAATAAAAGAGAAAACCCAAGAAAACAGAACTTGAAGCCAAAAAAGGAGTAAGTTCCTTTTTGGGAAGAAAATTTAGATAATTATAGCTTTTTGGTTACCTAAGGAGTAAGTTCCTTTTTGGGAAGAAAATTTAGATAATTATAGCTTTTTGGTTACCTGCTCAAAACTTGATGATTTCACTGGAAGAGTCGCTTACAAAAACAGTTGATGTGTTTTATTGTGTATGTCTGGACGTGCATTGGAAGTAAATTCAAATGCTTAGATCTTTTAAAATAATTCTTTTTACTAGCAAAACAAGTTAGCACTTGCATACTACTCTTTTCCTGGCCCCCTTCTGCACAGCACGCACCTACTCTTTTTTTTTTTTTTTTTTTTTTTTTTTTTTTTTTTTTTTTTACAACAATGAACTTGCAGAAAATGATGTATGGAGGAAAACAGCATTTTCAGTGTTTACCTTTTTTTTTTTTTTTTCCCCTCTTCTTTCTTACCCACTTTAGGATCAAACTCTGTACAGTGCAGCACTACATATGTGCCTTACAGGAAATGGAGAGCATCCCAGTTTGGTTTCCTGCAACCCATCAGACCCCTTCCAGAAGTGGATCTTTGGCCACAACAATTAAGATTTGCTATCTATAGACAGGAGCATTTTATTAAAAGAGCAGTTCCATTTCTAAACAGAGACCATATATGTATACTGTGTTTTAAAGGAATGTATACTTCAAATGCAAAATTTTTCTTCCTTTTCTTTACTGTGTGAATTGGATATAAAATGTGTAGTCAGAGATTCCCTAGGAGTCTGTTACACCAAAGAATGTTTGAGGTCCCAATTAAAGATAATGTTTACAATATTTGCATGATAAGACTGTGTGTTAACCATTGATTCATAGATCCTGTAGTCCCTTTTCACCTTGGGGACCATGTGTATATTGCTTTACCGCATATTGTAAGTATTTCTGAAGACAACTGGTTTACTTTGTAGAGTTACAAGGAAGTATCGTATGCCATCTGAAAGCCAAAAGGCTGTGTGTGTGTGTGTGTGTTCATGCTCAATTGGTTGACTTTATGTAATTTTTTAAAAAGTTGTTTATTTCACTAAGTGAAACTTTGCTCACTACTTTTTTTTTAAACTCCCTCATTTGAAAAAGAACCAAAGAGGCTACCATACCGTGCTGTTGTGCCTCTAGCAAAGCAACCCTTTTGTTGTAGAAGAAAAAATAATTCTCACTGAAATATGTTATTTATATGGAATTATTTAAATGGAAAACCTGCCTACTCTGATATTAATCTCCTTTTGTTTAGCCAAAATTGTACTTTTTTTAATGATGTCATGAAGTTTAAAATTCATGGCAGTTACACTTAGACATTTTCAGCTTTTTGTTACTGCTTTTAAATTACTAACATGTTTTCTTTTCAGCTTTTAGTGATTTATACAGTGTTTACCTAATATGTTTCTAATATTATTTGTACATAATTTACTGTGCAAACACCTAAATATGGATATTTTTTTTAAATTTATTTTTTGATGTTTCCTCTTTTTTTGAAGGACTGACTTCAGTTTTAACAGTGAGAAGTTGACTTTCCAAACTGCTTTGCTAGCAATTTTAATGAAATAGTGTATTCTTTAAGGAACCAAAAATGTACTTCAGTAGATAATGTAGAGCTATGACTTCCGAAATAGGCTTCCTCTGATTATTTTAATAATATTTATTTCTTTGGTTCTTTTACTGGATGCACACTTGCTAAGCACTACTCTGTTAGCCTTCATTGCAGTTGCCAATCATGCCCATTTTCTGACTGTGAGTATTTCAGGCCTTCTTTAGTGAAAGTAACTCTGTACAAAAATGTCCTTCTAAGGAACAGAGATTTACTCTCACTTAGAAATGTTTACTTCAGGGTATGAATGTGAGATTAATGATCACCCCAACTTAAAGCATGTAAGATCATGTAAAAATTGCACTTTAACAAGGTAAACTATTTTGTAATAAACTTTATACTCTGATTTGGAGAACACTTAGCTGGTTGATTTGAATTGCAAAGATTTTAAAGTAACCTTTAATTTGCATGTTTTATGATGTGGGGGAAAATTCTATAAAACTAAAATAATAAATTTGTAGTAAGGCAGCAGCAGAATAAATATGAGGGAAATACTTAAATGTAATCTGAAAGTGCCAGTGTTGTTACTTAGTAGGTATGGGAAGCATCAAAGGTAGAAAGGTTCTTAGGTTTTGCAGCTTATCAAAAGAATTGCATTGAACAGCTGTATTCAGATGGAAGAAAATAGTAGGTTTAATAGCAACCAGCTTGTTTTTTAATAATGAACTCTTTAATGATGTGAATCACAAGAAACGTGCACATAAGAAAGTGAAACAAATGATCAGACCTATTAATATAATATTTTCAGAAGTACTTAGTATTTCCCTCCAGAACTACACTGATAAGGCAAGGGAGATTAAGGAAAAGATCATGGTTGCTGCAGGGGAAAGAAAAGTATTTGGCTGCTAGATAAATATAGAGCTGAGACTAATAATAAAGGAGGGAATATTAAGTAGGACAAAATGCATACATTTCAGATTTTTTTCTGGTAAATAACAAATATCATTAAGGAGAAATGCTTATTTATCTGTAGGATCTGGTTAATGGATGGATATGGTGTGGTGTTATTGTTTTCTAGTGGGGGAAAGGAAGCCTGCTTTTGCTTAATTTCAGAATATTGGAAAAATGAGTTCAACGTTTGAAGAAACATAAGAAGAAATTGCTTTTCTCCTGAAGGTTTACAACAGAAAACAGTTGGGGATTATTGAGCAGCTGACTAATGACTGTTTTTAACTATGTCTAATTTCTTGAGCAAAAGGAATTAGCAGATCTGTAAACAGCAGTGGAAGGCACCAAGTACATTTTTTCTTCTATTCCGTGTTAAGATCTGAAATCAAGTATCGTGTCTATGTTAAGCATTGCACTTCCAAATGTGTGTGTGTGTATGTGTGTGTGTGTACATATGGATATCGTACAATTTCATAAGAGCAATTAAAGATCTGTTGTAATGTGTTTGGAGATACAGATTTTTTTTAAATTAATTACAACTTTTTGAAATTACATGTTTTTAAAAAGTAGTAACAAAGCACTAGTAAAACATAAAATAAAATAATGCATTTATGAATTATTGTACATCATCTCTGTCCTTTTTCAGCTCTGGCCTTCAATCTTTCCTGAGAAGTTAAATTTCTTTGCCTTTCTTTTTTCAGGGGTCAGAAGCAGATGTTCTCATTGGTGTAATTTATTACATCGACATCTTTCTCAAGTAAGTATGGTATGTGGTGCTGATTTTTCTGTGCTTTATATTTTGCTGTATGCGTTTTCTTTAATTATATTCAATTACAACAGAGAAGTATGTGAAACTGAAAGAAATTCAGAGCATTACTTCCTACATTTTGAGAATTGGCCTTATATAAGATAAAAATATCAGATTGAGTTCTAGGAGCTCAAATTCAGTACCTGGATTGTCAGAACCATAGCCAGTTCTTTGAACTTCTTGTTTACGGATCTCATTTATGGTTGTACTTGTTATCAAAAATTCCAAGAAAGGAACATACAATCTTTTTGATGTGTCTCCTTAATTCTTCAAACAGGAACTTCAAACGTGAATTTCAGTTGTTTCAACAGCACAATAGTATATCAAATCTTAGTTTACTATTGTGATTTAAAAAAAAAAAAAAAAGTGAATGGATTCAATTTCCTATGTTATTAGCATTAAATCTTCCCTTTTAAGCTATTATCTCCAAAGGTTTTGAAAAGTGTATTTTTAAAGTTGAGTCTACAATAGTTGGTTCTGTTCATTATTATGTAAATGTTAGCTAGACTTTCTATTTTATAAGAGGTAGAAAGCACAACTTTAGCATGTCCTGCTTAAATGTTCAATTTCTCCTTGGGTTGAGAGAACAAGATTACCATTTTTTTTAAAGGGGGGAAAAAAAGACCTTTCAAAAATCAGGCAGTATCAAAGAATAGGAAACCAGAAGCAGAAAAAAAAATCTGAATAGGATTGGTGAAGAGCTGTTTTGGAAATATCAGTGTCTAGATTGGGTGCTGTTCAGTTGTCTGGGGGCAATGGATCAGCATAGAAGGATTTAAAACTGTGCAGCATTCCACGTATAGATTAAAAGTAAACATTGCTGTTCCAGGATCCAACTAACAAAAGTAAACTCGCCTAGAAAGCAACTGTCTTTTTTCTGCCCAGCCCCATTCATCATGATAGTTTTCCATTATAGAGGTTCTGGTTGATTTGTGTTGTGGCAGACAATTGTATTTAAATGTTGTTTAGAATCAGGTCAACGCTATATTCACACTACAGAAACTTAGGAGGTGGCAATTCAGCTGTCTGCAAAATAAAAAGTAGGAATGTATTTTCTCAACTCTATTTGTTGCATAGGATAGAGGAGTTTCAAGAAAAAAATGTCTATAGGTAAGCAATAACTGTTGTTTAATGAGTAAGATTACTGTTTCTAAAGTGGTCTTTATTCTTAAAGCCAGTGACTGCAAAAAATTACTCTCAAAGGTAGACACTTCAAACAGTACCCTTGTTTACTTGGTATTCTCATTTTTGTTTTTTTTTTTTTTTTTTTTTTTTCATTCCTAATGTAGTTTCCTTTGTCTTCTCTCATTTTAATCAAGGTTTGCATGGCAGATCTTTTTTTTTTTTTTTTTTTTTTTTTGCACAATTGTGTTACAGCTTAGGGCAGTACCAAAAACAATTAAAACTTTAATTTGATCTGTACGTATACTTATATGAAATACTTGTATCTGCATTTGGTATTGTGACCAAACTAGAAGGTAGCTGATGTGACACATCAATGTCGCTTTATTACTTACAACAGAACTCACCTTTTAGATATGTATTTTATCTATTCTTCAGACACTTCATTTAAAAGTCATTATTACACTTCATTAGATCATACTTAAAATGGCTGGTTGCTTTTGAAAATTTTCTGTGCTTTCTCCTTGGCGTATTTCTCATGCTGTGTTGTGTCAGTGTGCACAAAAGAGGCTTCTAAGAGTGGAGAATTTCCTAGGGATATTGACCTCAGAACAAATATACTGCCCTAAAGTGTTATGTTCCCAGATATTTGATATTCTATTTAAAGTTCAGTTCTTCTGCTTTGTTTGAAGATAAGGCCGACTAACTGTGGAAGATACCAATGGGTGCCTACTTGATTGAGGCAGGGTAGCCATAATCTTGAGAAAATGAAATCCACTGGGACTTACTGGGCTTTGAAAGGATCCTTTCAGTCTAACAGGTAGAAATATATCAGGTCAAAAAAAGAGTGACTTGAAGTCTCCCTTCTTTAAACAGATGAATTCTCTGCCTGTAATAAGATGACTCAGCACAACTCAAAAGCAGCAATACAAACTGCTGCTAATATGTTGTTAGACTGTTTGTTATTATTTAACCCAGCAGGTGCCTCAGCACCAGTCTTTTGCTCACTCCCCCCACTTCCCCATGGGATGGGAGAGAGTATTAAAAAAAAAAAAGAAAGAAAAAAGCAGAACTTGTGGGTTAAGATGAAAGTATTTACTAAGATAGAAAAAAGGAAAAAGATAGTAATTATGATATATATATATACACACATAAATACGTGTGTGTGTGTGTGTGTATACACACACATATATACATAGACTTATATGTATATGTCTTCCACTTCTTCCATTTGATGTCATATGATACAAAATATCCCTTTGGCCAGTTTAAGTCAGCTGTCCTAATTTTGTTCCTTCCCAGATCCTTGGGCTCTTGACTGAGAACTGCCTTGGCTCTACACAGCGCTGCTTAGCAGTGACTATAAACACTGGTGTGTTATCAAGAATGTTTTTCTTTTAGAACCAAAACAACATCATACCAGACACCCTGAGGAAAACAGTTCCATCCCAGCTGAAACTAAGACACTGTTTCTAACTATACAGGGAGGGGTGAGAATCAAGCAGTACTCCTGAATGTAGGTTTGTCACTACCTTTTTCTTTCTCCTCGGTTTAACCTCCCATCTCTTGGACACTGCTGCCTCTTAATCATCCTCCCATTTCTAGGCAAAAAGTAGTCACTGTTATGTAGGGAATATCAGGGTGAATCATGGTTACTACCTCCCTGTCTAGGTAACTGGAAATAAAGAGCTCAAGGCAATCTATTGACTTATTCAAGGCCTGTGGTTAAAGTGTGGACTTGCAATGTTTTTGCTGGCTGTGGAACAAAACTTGGTTTCTGTGGGTTTGCTGGCCTGCCAGGTCTGAGCTGTATGAGTTAAAGCAGAAGCAGTCTTCGTTGTTGGCAGCAACTTGGAGTAGGAACTTGAAAAAAATGGAACAATACAAAGACTGATAGGGTTAGCCTGTGCTTTTGACATGAAGGAAGGGAAGGAAGATGCAGTGTTGTTTCTAAAAGGTAATGTGCAGTTCCAGTGTATATTTCAAATATTTTTTGGGGAAATGCCTGATGAAATAGAAATAGATGTGATTTTTGCACGGTGATTTCTATTATTCCTTGTGGAGGATCTACTCCACAAATGCTGGTTTGCCATTATTCGCAGCTTGTAGCGCTCAAACTGGGTACACACAAATGTGGAAATCAAAACGTGTTCTGCCTGCGTAGTGCTTTGAGTAGTGTGCATATAAAAACTAAGTGCATTAAAAAGAGCGTGGCCAGCAGGTCAAAGGAGGTGATCCTCCCCTTCTACTCTGCCCTGGTAAGACCTCATCTGGAGTACTGCGTCCAGTTCTGGGCTCCCCAGTACAAAAAAGACAGGGATCTCTTGGAAAGAGTCCAGCGGAGGGCCACAAAGATGGTGAAGGGCCTGGAGCATCTCCCCTATGAAGAAAGGCTGAGTGAACTGGGTCTGTTCAGCCTTGAGAAAAGGAGACTGAGAGGGGACCTGATCCAGGTCTATAAATATCTAAGGTGTGGGGGGCAGAATGGCGAGGCCGGACTCTTTTCAGTGGTGAGTGGAGACAGGACAAAGGGAAACAGCCGGAAACTGCAGCATAGGAAGTTCTGCACAAATGTGCGCAAGAACTTCTTTACAGTGAGGTGACGGAGCACTGGAACAGGCTGCCCAGGGAGGTGGTGGAGTCTCCTTCTCTGGAGATGTTCAAGACCTGCCTGGATGCCTACCTGTGTGATCTGGTGTAGGGAACCTGCTTTGGCAGGGGGGTTGGACTTGATGATCTCTGGAGGTCCCTTCCAACCCCTACAATTCTGTGATTCTGTAAGCCATATGAACAAAAGCTTATGCAAGCTAATTCCCATTTTATTGTTAGAAACCAAGAAACAATTGTTGCATAATGCAGAACACTCTTTAAATGGGGAAATAATGAATTTGTAGTGAATACAGTCTGGGGTGCTGTATCGCTATACCTTAAACAGCTTAATGTCAGTTGTGCTTTCCCTCGTGCTTCATTCCCCTTGCTATCAGGTCCTTCTTGTTCCAGAGTCCTTTTTTTTTAACCAAGAAATTTAAAACAAATAACCTACCACTACTGCCTTTTGAAAACATGTAGTTTTGTTCTTTCAGCAGGTCTCTTCATTTGTCTTGCAAATTTCATGGTCACTGTATACATTGAAACATCTAAAGCATAATAGTTTATTCTCTTCTAAGCTATTAAATTGATTTTTTAATTTTTTATTTATTTTTTTTTAGAAATATGCTGCACTACATTTCTAAGAGCCAAATATCAGCAGTTCTGAAAAACAAAATGATGGTCCTCATACAAATGGCAAACTGAAAATCAGTTTTTCACAGGGAGTTCTCTGGCTCATTCACTGCCTTTGCTTTAATTTAAAATACTTTCAGTAGTGCTGTTTTGCTCTTCCCCTGGGGAAAGAAAATGAAGTACTGTTACATATACAGTATGTAAAAACTTGTACATCAATCAGCTGGCTTTGTAGGCTACTAAATGGACCAGAAAAACTAGTGTTAATCTCCATCTCACTGTGCTACGTTATAGGAAAGGAGCTGCAGCTGTTGAAGAAGGCTTGATTTCAGGCACAGACAACTCAGGCTTACTCCTGGCAGGATGAAGCAGATTCTAGATGTGCTTTGAGGGCGTGTGGCTCAAGGTAGCTCCTGCTCTCCCACCAACAAGAGACCCTGCCAACCTGATTCTTTGTGACTCTGCCTGGACACAGCACTATTACCTGCACTGGGACATCACTAGCTCAGCATACCCTCAGGAGTATCTGCCAGTCTACGTAAATGTGAGTACAGAACTGTGAGAGAATTATTAATATTACAGCTGAATCTTAGAGTTAAGTCTTTCTGTTTCTGAAATGGCATCCCTATGTCTTAAATTAGAATACTGGTTTGGAAAGTTGTTTTCCGAGGCTTTTTTTATGCTGGTATGTCTTAGCAAGCCCTGGAGCACTGTTAACCATAGTTTGTGGCAATGCCAAAAGCAGCCTGGTAACAGATACTTATCTATTCTCTTCCATGTAGCTCCTAATAAATTTAAACCAAATGCTACATAAAATCCTGTGAGAACTTTTTTTTTATGATATAGAGAACAACTTATCTTTATCAATTTTTGTAGATACAAATAATTTAGCTGTACGCAATTTGTCATTGCACTTACCATCAACTTACCTTTTACAAACGTAAAGCACAATGTTAAGTATCAGAATAAAAAGATGGCACAGAGCTGTATTGTTAATAGTTTTCATAATGAAGCAATATTGATCAGCAATTTTCAAAATAATAAAGCAGTTCTCCTGCAATTTGCTAGTATGGCTACAATGCTGTTCTAAGCCATTGATGTTTCTGCAAATTGACCACCAGAGAGAGCTGTTGCATTTTTTTTTTCCCCAACAACTGTTCACAATTATTCTTTCATTAACTTCTAACCAAATGATTAAATTCATTGTGGTATCTGCAGAAAAATCATGTAGTTTATTCCACTCACCAAAGTGTTTTAGTGTCACAGAAGGGCAAACAAAAATACCAAACAAACCATTTCTGTGGATTCCTTTAGCATTTAAATGCTAAGTTTAAAAAATAAAATAAGATACAAAACACGCCCCCACAGTTAAAACAGTTTCTTGTTACACTATCAGGCTGTGAGGTATGGGAGAAATGCTAGAAATTTCAGAGCTTCTAGAGAGACTTTACAGCCCTGGGGAGGAGGTGCAGCACTAATTCCGACTCTGCTAGGCAAGAGAGGAATGTCTGGTGACTGCATAGCGGAAAGAAGATGCACAATGCACTGGCAGCCATGATATAACGTAGAAACCTGTTTTACTTCATTGCAAACAAATGGACAATATATATTGTACAATATATAATAAAAATACAGCCAATACAAGTGCCACTAGTTAACAGAAAGAACTAATGTTAAGACTTAAAAATGCTCATTTTTGTAATATATACACTGCAGTAATAAGCCACAATAAATACATCAAATTCCATATCATTCATAATAAATACTGAAAATATAAATACAGAAGAATACAGTTAATTTGAATAAATTATTACAACATAAGGTCAAGATTAAGTTCTGTTGAATATTATTGTAGCTTATATTACCCTTTGGCATCTTTGATGTTACAACTTATTTAAGAAAGAGAAGAAACTGATTAAGGAAATGTGTAATTCATGAAGCTTTAAATTATTTCCATGTACAGATTTTAAGATGAAATTTCCTTTGCTTCTTCGAACAGTTTAAAAGCAGCAGTTCATTTCTGTATGTTGCCTTACTGTTGAGATCAACATAATTTTAGTATGCAAGATCATCTGTAATGGAAAATGTTGATTACTTAACATAATTACTTTTCTCAAAACTTAGTGAAGTTGGATGTAATGTACAAATTTTAAACAAATGGCTGCAATTACACCACAGTTTTAGTCCTACCGGAATAAATTACATCTGAAAGACTACCAACTTTCGAATCTGTGCTGTGGTGCATTATTTACCACTTGCTCCAAACTCCCAAAATTTCCAAAGTAGTTTTATATTTATATGGGAAATATATATATTTTTATATATGCAGAAACAGGAATCTCTTAAAAAAAAAACAACCAAAAAACAACCAAAAAAACCCCCCAAACCAACAAACAACAAAAAAACCAAAAACCTAGGGTTGGAACACACAGTGTAGGTTGCCATAGATCATATTTTTTAAAACAGAGAAAACACTTTAAACATAAAAATGTAATTATATATATAACAAAATTTTAACTACTAGCTGTAGGTGGAAAATCAAAATAACAAAAACCGCCATGTTATTAACCAGTTATGTTATTAACCAGTACATCTGTATTAATGTTATGTGCAAAAAGTTATTACAACAGAATGCAATTTAACTTAAAAGATTGACTTTACTAAGACACTACTACAGGCTGAGGCTCTCAGTAAAGAACTTGTAACATACAGATTTTGACTATTTTTGCACTGTTAAAAGTCTAGTGCTTATTTTACATCAAACACTTTTAAAAACATGTTTTACAAACTACACTTCAGACATATTTCCATAGAAGTGCCTACATCAGTCAATTAAAAGAAGGACCCCGTTGTTAAACATCATTTATATGGGCATTGTTATGTGAAAGCTCATGTGGTGGTATTTGTTTTAGAAATAGAATGTGTTGGGTTTTGTTTTTTTTTTTTTTTAATAGAAAAATAGCACACTGCCTTCTGTTTTTTAAAAGAACTAGCTGCCAGTGCACATAATGTTGCAATCTTTTCAAGAAGCTAAAACCCTATGCTCAGCATGCCTATCAGAAACTGCTAAACGGGTGGCTGTTTTACCCCAGTACCCCAGCAAGGTACTTCACCTACAATTCAAACTTGAAATTTCATTTTTAAGTAAAGATCCACCTTTAAAAAAAGTTTCAAGTATAGAAGTCTAGAAGAATTAGCTGCCATAATGTACTAAATCTCATTAAAAACCCCCAAGCTAAAATGCTAATACAAAGGACACCTATTTCTTTTTTGCTTTTAGTGTCTGTTGCTATCTGATGTTATAGTAGAGCACAGGCCTGGGAGTTAATTCAGTGATACTGAGTATGACTTTGCGGTTAATGTATGCAAAGAAAAGACAAGGTAGCATTGCTTCAAGGTAAAAACTTCTTGTTTTTACCCTGTGCTTTTGGATGAGTGTTATTTAATGTTTGCCCACATATAACTGCTGTTGCAAATCAACATTTCTTTGCAGGAAGTTCATAATGGTTTTAAGATATTTCAAGCAACAGAATTCATTTTATGAGCTAACATGACCAAACATGTAGTGCACAGGCATATGCTTTCCCATCCTTGCTCTGGGGATTTCTTCATTTCATATTTTCTGTATTTTTTTTTTTCTCCTATATCTTGTTCTCTTTTGCCCTTTAGAAAAAAAAATAAAAATGTCCTTATCAGTATATCTCTTACCTTCTTACCTCTTTTCCTCTAGATTGACCTTTCTGTCTTCCCCTCACTCACACCAGGGTATATCTGCCCATGCCTCAAGACAAAGGATTGTCTTGACCCTTGTCATATAACAGTGGTGTTACTTTGTACTTTCCACCATTTTTCCTGCCAGTATAGGAAAGCTAATTCAGTTATAATCCGGTTCATGGCTTATTGCAAATGGGCACAGTTAGAGATGACCTACGTGTAAGGCAAATTTATTTGACCTCGTTTCTCTTCTTCTCAAAATTCATAAAATACCTCAAGAAAACTGAAGTGTAACAATGAAGATTCAAATGATAGTGATTTAATAAGTAAAAGGAGTTGTGCTAAACCTGTGTGAAGGATTATCATCTTCTTAACTGAGAATAAATACGGAGGATAGTGAACTTGGTTCTCCAGGCAGTGAGACCTTGTGCGTACTGGGTGTCCTCCTAACCACAGAGAATATACAACAGTAGAGCAGTACTCATCTCTTTTTTTTTCCCCGCTACAAAGGTGACTCGGTTTTTGTAAAAGGGTACTTTTCATTTATTGTTTATATTAAGAAAAACAAACTGCAAGTGTAGTTTGAAGAAAAACCTTTCTTTCCTTAGCTGATGTTTTTTCTGCTTTCCATAATCTCTCTTTATTTCTCTCTATATTTCTCTTGTACTAGGCTGTGCCATATGAAACATGACACCCTTCCTCTGGATCTACAGGCATTGGGAGATAAGAGGATCCCCTTCAACGTCTGCAGCCCATGGGGGTAGGTCTCCTTCCTGTTTGTTTGTGGGTGCAGCAAAGGAAAGCCTATAGAGAGACCCTATGGGTTCCATTCCTGATTACTGTTTATTCAGAGCCAGTGAGGGAGATGACATTTTTTTTACCACAGTTCTAATTTGTCTTCGTGCAAATGTTAAGTGAAAAATAAAATCAACTCTTCTTCCAGGATAAAGGACAGGTAGCACAGAGGACACTAGTGTTGCACTTATATAAAGTTGTTTGTAATGAAAAGCCTTACTGTTAAACAAACTTTTTCCCAGACACTTAAGATTCAGGAAGGAAGGAAGAAAAAGAATGAGAAGACTAAGACTGGAAAATGTTAAGATATTTCATGAATCAGATGTTCTTATTGTAAGTAAAATTTTTTATATCAGCCATTAGCATGGCAGAAAGTTTTCAAGGTTGTTACAGCTGTTCTCTTTCTTAAGAACTATACTCTGAAATATTTATTATCAACCAAATTAAAAGCTGCCTCTGATGTAGGAGGAAGAAGAGACAGCAAAAAGGAAGCAATTACGAAGCACTTGAACATTTGTTCCTTCGGACATCTTTACAGCTAAACACCACTTATTTATCACTTCATAAGGTTTGTACTTTGGATTGCATTCCACTTGGAGAAAACGGACAATTATTGGTACATAAATACTGATTACTGAGAACAGCAAAATTAAGGTATACTTTTAAAAAGAAATATTAAAAATTAAGAATTATGTTGAGATTTCTCATGCCAATGAGTATATTAATGGACTCAATTCTTTGTGTGCATGCGTTTTGAAAATAACAGTAGCTTTCAACTATTGTAAAAAAATAGGGATCAGATTTAATATTTTAGAAATAAATTCTATAGAATATATTCTCTGAGTTAATTCTAGTTTTTCTAAGTATTTTACAACAAATGCTTTGTGACTGTGGTAAAGTAGGTGACAGAATTAGTCTTTAGTCCCAGTAGGAAAGCATAACACCCCTAAACACTAGAGGATTTCTGGTTTCATTCTCTTCTGTGCCTTTTCCTGATTGCCTCAAGAAAATAAACTAGCACAAAGCACTTGAGTTCACACAACTCATGAGTTAAAACACAGGAGTTTCTTGTTTAGCAAATGCCTTTAAAACAGTATTGTGGCTCCAACTGTCTCTTTTGCTTTAGCTCAGAGAGAGGGTACCTACTATGCCATAGGGGTAGCCCTGGCAAGGAGTTTCAACTGACAGAACTCAACTAGCAAAAGAAGATAAGCGGAGGAATAAGACTGCCTGTAGCTGGTGTCATTGGCAAACTAAAATCTTGCTGCTCAACAGGTAAATCAAGCTTTTTTTCTAATTTTCACATTTTTCACTGCGGAATTTGTCATTCTATGTTTGCTTATTAATGTTGTCCATAAAAGAAGACCTTGCTTTTTTTGTGTTTCACGTTGATGATGAAATCTGTACTTCTGAGCTAAACTAGAATTTACTGGGAAAGTGACTTAGTTTGCAGAAATGTAGTTATGATGCCAAAAAAAAGGAGGAAAAATGTTATCCTGGCTGTTGTCTTGAAAGTTTTTAATCACAGCATCTCCAAGTACCTTGCAAACCAGAGTCAGAGTCACTTCCAAGTAACAGAGCAGAACAAAGGCAAAGCCAAAGGTACCCAGGTCTCCTCTGTATTAGCCTGGTACTCTGTCCGGTATTTCACATTTCTATCAAAGAATTAAGAACATTTAAGAACATTCAAAAACATGCCATGTTTTGTATATGAATGTATGTTCTCAATTTTTAAGAAACAATTTGTCTCTAGTGAAGACATCCTCTAGGTAGATTGTGGGGCAGGAGATGTCTACATGGTTGATTTAATAGCACATTTACTGAAATACGGTGCTCAGATAAGGTTAGAAACTGGTTCTGGATTTATTAGCAATCCAGTGAGTAACAACATCATGAGTATTACCTGCATTTTCTGTACAACTTATAAAAAGGCAAGATACCATTGTTAACACTGTTAACTCATCACGTAACAAAGAGGTGAGTTGGGCTGAACCACATTTACAGCAAGTGATAGTAATCAATGGCCTTAAAAGACAGCAATGACAACTCAAACGATTCACTAGCAACAATTTATGTAACTGTAAAACAGTAAAACTTCACTAAGTTAAAATTTTCCTATTGAAATGGTATATAGCTGATTTAAAAAAAAAAAAAAAAAACTTAAAAGGAAAAAAAAAAGATCAGAAAGATTTACTGACCAACTTTTTATTTTTTTTTTAAGGATGTTTCAATGGGTATGAATTGAATTAAAGCCCTTAGGAAAAAAAGATACTGCACTTTTGCCAGAAAAGTGCCAACTTTAACATCTGTTAAAGCTTTATAAACTTTAACAATGCTTTTTTTCCAAGAGGGGCAAAGTTCACATTAGGAGCAAAAAGGCATTCAGTTTTATGTGGTGTTCTATTAATTTTCTGTGTAAAAATCCGATTTGAACGGAGGGGGAATTGCTTTTGTTATTATGTATTTTTCTGAGCTACCTAACACAATCATAAATTATCTGCCCGTTTATTATCTGGCTTCTTACGAGTGCTTATCAGTAGCAAAATGTGTTAGGAGAAAAAGCTGATACAGCTATCAGTAAAGTAAACGTTTCCAAAAATGATAAGCCATGTCTATACAGAAGCAAATAATGCCATTTATCATTTAATAATATAATACTTTTAGCACATAGAAATAGGTTTGCCCCAAATGATAGGACTGTTTACCAGTATTAACTAACTGGAAAATGAGATGCATCATATGCATACATTAGCCCAGAATGTAAGACTGAAACATTCTTCAGCTCATGATTTAAGTTTATTTTTGCTTCTATGAAGATTTCTTTGGTCTTCTAAGCAAAATATGAACAAGTCTGATAGGAGTAGGAATCTTGGCTCTGAGCTGATTTCTACAGCTAACTCAGGAGTTATAAACTGGAGCATCTGTTCTGGGCAGGGCTGTGGAATTAGCTACTTTTAAGCAAGGGCAAATACTGTAGCAAGCATTCCTTGGCATATTCACTCCTGCCTGCATGCTGTCTTTAAGCTCCTTGTTACCCTGTGCTGTACACTATTGAGAATTTAGCTATGTTCACCCTGTGCCCCCACAGCACATGCATCAAAGTGTATGGTATATACATCTAAGTACTCAGAAATTTACAGAGGAGGCCTTTGCTCTGACACCAGTGCCAAGAGAAATACAAAGAAACTATTGTCTCAGAATGTTAAAGCGAACTTTTATAAAGTTAATCGCTTACTGTGCTTGCTAATGTTATTAAAGGTATTTTTCATTTGGAAGCATAGGGGCCAAGAAAATAATCTCTTATTGCTCAGTAAGGGGGTGAATAATGAAACAAAAATATTTAATTTAACTTTCCCCTGAGTAATACCCTGGTAAAGTATGCATGATGCTCCAGTAGTCAACACACTCTGAACTTAAAATGCTGCTACTGATTCACAATTGTTCTCCCAGCTCAGGAAGGGATTTGTGCTTTTGATGCTGGTGTTGTGAGACTGCCTAATTTAAGCCTGCTGTTTGTGCAAGATCCCTGTATATGGAGACTTGTAACATTTCCTGTAGAATATCTGGACAGAGTAACACTACTCTTATTTTTTCATGCAGAACCTTTTATGAACTAAGGTTTTCTCTTTAGAGATGGGTATTTGCTGTTTGGAAGTGGAGAACACAGGCATTTACCTGGCTACTCAGCCTGTACAGAAATAGATTAGAGTGACTAAGAGCAGCAGGGCTTAAGGAGCTGCTGAGGCAGTTGATCAACATGACTGCACTTTCCCAGACCATGGAGTATGCTGTAAATATGGAATATCCATTCCTAGGAGAACTAGCACTTTCTGATGCAATTTGAGAAAGATAAAACGTGTAGGACTTGTGGAAACAAAAAAAAACCTTTCCAGTGAGTATGTGGAGTAAAAATATTTTGCTAATTTAGCGTAGAAAATCAGAAAATGCTGATCTCAGTAAATGAGATGCCCAGATCTCACTAAAATAATTAAGTTTATTTTTTAAAAAACACATTTTAGATCTGGAAATTATTCTACTGAAGCACTTTATGTGATGTTGTAAAGAGCTGCTAACCAGTCACTGTCACAGAGCTAAAGTTGATAGTCTGTTTACATGCTTACAGCTAACCATGGAGATTTGACAGATGAAAATAAGATGGTGATCCTTATTTTGGCAAACAAAAACAGGTCTTCACAGCAGCTATATTTGATGTATGATAATATTTCATTATTAGAACAAAATTAAAATGGCTTCTGAAATCAAAGTCTGCTGAGAACTACCAGCGTACAGAAAAGCAGGCTCTAGTACACTCCCTTTTCCTAAAGAAAGCAATGTCTGCTCATAAGGTAAAGCAGGCATTTTAATTTCCATTTATTTTTAGAATAACTAGAGTACAAAGTAATGGAAATCCATATGGTGTATGTGCTATTCTGCGTGCAGACTTCAGCGATGTAAAATCTCTGTAGCTGTGTTTTGTCACTGACTATACTGATCCTTATTTAGATCAAGTAATGCAAGGGACGGTCTACAGTCCACAAAATCCTTTGTATTTCATAAAAACTGCTAAATAGTTAGGAAAATCTAGACACTTCCACATTACTTTCCATGCTTCATTTAAACTGTGATCAACAAGACTTTTGCTTGTTAGTTGTTTTTTGCTTTTCAAGTATTTACTGACTGACTGACTTATTGATATACTGGCTTAGTTTTGCTGCAATGGACTTTAAGATCTTACATATACCTCAGAGTCTGGAGCTATGGCATTTCTCCAAAATAGTTCACAGTTTCTGCAGTTGAAACATCACTGCAAAATGGCACTAAAGTGCATAAGTAAGTATCTGAATGTTTGCTGGGCTAAAAGGTGCTGTGCAAGCTTAAGTTACTGCTTTGCCATTATATACAAGATCGTTTTTCTTTGGGAAGGGGTGCTAGTTCTAGAAATACCACTAATTTTGATGGAGGATTGTCTACCTTTCACCTTCCTATAAGATGCACATGCCCCCATTTCTGACTCTTCTGTTGGTCAAGAACAGTAAAAAGAAAGAGAAAATAGTACTCTAAAAATGCATTTTAAGTTAATTTATCAGAAATGGTATTTAAAAAATACATGGTACTCCAGATGAAAATTGGTCATGCTCTTTCTTACTAACTATGGATCTTCTGTTCAAATGAACACGCTGTTCATTTTTATCAAAACATGAATACTAAGCTACTATAAATAAAATACATACAGTACAGAACAATTAAAACTTTTTTTTGTACAGTAATTACTTTTACATTAAAGTTATGTTCTTTCAAATACGTTGAAAATCAGGACTTTAAACATGATTATTTCAAACTATCATTTTTAACAATCTTGCACAGGCCCGACAATCAAAAACGTGAAGCTTTGATTCAGATAGCTTGGCATGTTTCACATATTTGACAGGTAGGCTACTTTGAAATATGTTAGATGTGGTTTTTTTACTTACGTGTTTTACTTTTATCAAAGACAGTCTGACGTTGGTTTGCTTTTTTTAATCTTTACATGAACTGATTCTGTGCAGTGCCTCTGGCAATGTAGCTTGAAGGTGTGTCTGGAACATTGACTATAGCCCAAGTGTTGTCTACCTCTTAAAAAAAAAAAGTTAAGATTCTAGGAAATCCAATTTGAGTGCATTTTATTACAGGAAGTCAGTCTTAGAATAATTTTAATATTAAACAGGTACTGTTTCTACCACTGGTGATTTGATGCACTCTTCGTGCAGTCTACTCTTTTCTGAGAGGACTAGTGAATTCTCAGCAGGGTGCTCTTGTACACCACTCTCGCCATTCAAAGCTGAAACAAATCCATCTTGAGAAGGACCTTTCAAGAATGAGTGAAATTCCACTTGAGAGTGACTTGGCCTATGCTCAGTGTATAAACTGTTACACGGAGCACTGCTATCACCTTCAGAAGATGAGCAGCAGACAATCACTGAGGGGTTTGCAGAAGGGTAATGAGGGCTGCTAAAAGTTTCCTCTGATTGCCGAGTGTAGTCAACAAACTGTTCTGAAGTCATGCTGTAAGGCACCAGAGAAAGATTGCCATTCTTGACAGCATCCCTTTCTGAGTAAGTCTCACCAATCTGGTTAGCAGTGCCAGCAACATGGTTCTCTATTTGGTAATATAGATTTGAAGAGTTAGTATAGTATGAGGCATTTTTAGAGTGGTTTTCATGCACAGCAGTTCCATCAGAGTAGCAAAGGACAGAAGGAAGAGGCACCATGTCAGCATGGGAGCTCATACTTTCTACAAAGTCATCTGCTTTTTCTTCCTCATCATCTTCCTCATCTTCCTCTTCCTCTTCATCATCATCTGATTCACTAGGGGCTAAACTCTGAGTGCTAGAATCAGTAACTCCACTACAAAAGCTACTCCCATCTTCCTCTTCCTCCTCTTCCCCAGGGCAGTCCAAGTCCTCGGCTGACTGAGAATGCATAACTGCAGCCTGAGGTTCAGTTTCAATCTCAAAATTTTCTGCAATTGAATATTCGACCGGATGGGGTCCTGGACTCATAGAACTAGTATGTGCACTTATCTCGCTGTGGCAGCCATTTAGTGATGGAATTTGCTGTTCTCTATTTTTCTCCAATTCAAGTTTCATTATTGTGTGCAAAAAGTGAGTCCGTACACGGATAGGATTAAATTCAATTCTACCTGCTGTATTGCTACACCCTTCTTTAGTGCAACCGCATGGAAAAGACATACGATCCACCTTTTGAAAAAGAGAATACAGATTAACGATACTTAACATAAACCTGGTTATATCACAGAACCTAGAAAGCCTAAAAATAGAAGTGAAGTGGGATTCAATTGAGAAGTACTTTAAGAATAAGCCATGTCAAATATCCATATGTCTCATAGTGTCCATTTTAAGTATATAAAAGTGTGACTGAATCCACAAATCAAATAGTTCTATTAGACAGCTTAAGGTCTATAATTTTTATCTACTCTATACCTAAACATCAAATGTGATGCAGAAGAGAGCCATCTGAAACAATCAATTAGTACATCTTCCCAAAACGTGAAGATGATGAAAACAGGAGCAGCAAAGGGAATGTATTATTTAGAATAGCAGAGAAAATTTAGCAGGGATTTTTTAGCAGGGATTTAAGAAATGATGCAAAAAATGCGTTTAGAAAGAAACCAACTCAGCTGCGTAACAGCTACTTGTGGTAATTAGCAGAAACCATCTTTTGGGAGTTCCTATTTTGGGACATTTACAGCTATATGTACAATATGCGATACCATTAAATCTGCAGAGAGAAAAACTACCTGCTATATTTTGTTGCCTGCATGCAGTTTTTCATGCTTGCATGTTAAGTATCATGCATGTTAAAGAAGGGACAGTACCGCAGTTTGACTTACTACTTCTCACTGAGTTTGGACTATAATTCACATTTGGACAGTATGTGAATTGTCTCTAAAACAAAAGCTACATACCCTTGTGAAATCTGCAGGCTACTGATTCTTCTGTTTCCATTTGCATGTTTAGATAAAGGCCAAAGGGGAACACGAGGAGGAAAATATGTATGAACAAAACCAAAAATACTGAACAGTGTATATGCCTAAACTGATCATAAAATAAAGATGTTTAAGGAGAAAAATTGTATTGCACATTACATGCTCTTAAATCCGAGCCTTAAACTAGTTTAAGATCCACAAGTTACTGTTTAATAATTCACTCACTTAATAATCTTTCAGTACTTACCACCTTAACAAAAAAGTGCATGCACACACACCCCTACAGCCCCTTCCCTTGCTAGTTAAATAATGACAATAATGTAGACATTTACCTGACATTTTATGCCTGCAAGACTGCAAGTGCAAGTTTCTGGATCACAAAACACACGGCAGTCACAGCCACAATCCTCTCTGGACAGCCGGATGGCCCGCAGCTCATGTTTTTCTTCCACATCAATCTTCTTCACTCCAGAGGCTCGCAGCAGTGCCCTTCGCTTTTTTGTTGGCAGGGGTTGTAGAAAGAAATACTCATCCACTTCAGTGTTGTCCAGATCAATATCATCATCAGAAATGTCATCCAGTGTCAGCGTATTAGCCTCTTCAGATTCCACTGTACCGTTCTTTGTCATCTGTTATACAGAACAATTAACAAAGTGCTGTACGTAAGGAAACAAATCAATTACATCTTCTAGCTATATATGCATCTTCTATCTAACAATGCAGTACTGAATCTCACCTTTACCACTCTTGCTGCTTTTATTAGGTTCTCAACTGTGTTAGCATTTTTCATTTCCCATTTATATTACAAAATCTTTTCGATTCTGTCATTTTATAGCATAATTGAATTAATCCATGGTGAACTCCTACAGATGGCCTATTTCTTTTGTAATTGCAGTTTTGTGTTTATATTAACTGTATAAGACAATCATAGAAGAAAATGCTAATTATTTCCAACCTGTACTGTCAGGTGATACTCATCCCCGTCAGATGGGAGGAGCCTCAGTATTCAGACTGCAATGCTTATACAGTGTACTAACACGTACATGTTACACAAGGAGAATCTTCCCAGATCAGTAATCATCCCTTCTTAGCAATCCAGCGCCATATTTGTTTAACACAGGAGTGTTCTACCTTTACAGGCATTATTGTTTCTTTGCAGTATATTCTTACTCTTTTTCTGTCAGTGCAGCCTTCAGAGCTTAGTGCTTTCATTTCAATTCATCTTTAATGTTACTTACCGTGTCTGTTATCCCTAGTTTTACATGCATATATATTCATCTCTTACTTTATCTGAAATGTCCTCTCAAACTACCTTTATGTTGTTTGCTCACTCTATTTCCTATTAATCACTTTGTTTTACAGTGACCAGGTACCCTACATGAAGCACTTCAACATATTAGTTCAGCAAGGTAGAATAAACAACATTAAAAGTCTTTTTCTGTATTCTTTACAGTGAGAGACAAGTAAATGCATAGAAAAGTTCAGAGCATCTTCAGTCAGCTATCTGATGGCAGTGGGGGGCAATTTCCCTCAGTACATGCAACTCAGGCTGAACATCCAGATGGTAGCCTTAATCATTTTTATTCTTCATTTTCTGTTACCTCGATACTACTAAATAGCTTCTGTTATGTTGCTTTGGTCTTCTTTTTGCATTTAATAGAAAAATGACTTCTAATTTCTCCATTTTCAGATATACACAGTTCAAACAAGTCCTTAAGCAGATCACTGTTATTTAATAGTTTGTCATGATTTACATTTGAAACTATGGAAGACTTCCTGCTTTGGTAATTATTTTTGACATGATCATCAGCTCTTACTGATGAGGTAAGTACTTTAACCGCTCAGCTTACAAAAGGCACCTACACAATCATGCCCAGCCTGTCGCATATTTCTCCCCTTCCTGCAAAGCTTAATAGCTTATAGCTTTGCTAAGTAGTGATCGAGCATTAAGGAGTGAATTCTAGTCAGGTGCTGTAGGCATCCTGCGGACTGCAAAGTCACAGGCATCAAGTGAGATTAGACAGCAAACTGTAATTTCAAAGAACCTCAGCTCCTTTTCACTCCCTTGCTGGATGACTCCCTTGTATTCTCTGATTTTTTTTTCTCCATTTTGTGACGCAAAGAACAAATGAATTAATGAAACTGAAAGCTTTGAACATTTCTCAAACAATTAACTGGTTAAGATGGAAGATTAGTAAGAACCATCAAATATATTTTTCTATTCAAAACCTCAGGACAGCATTGTGTTTTCTTGTTGTTGTAACACATCCGAATATATGCAGATGGGTAACATTTTCCTCATAAAGCTAAAGGTTAATTCATAACAACAGGCTATAGCTGATGAACACATGAAGAGTTTGCATGAAAATCCCTTCAACTTCGCAAAAGGTGACAAATTTGGGTTGGATACCTTTGCCTGTCCGAGCTGGAAGTTCTCTTTTACATTTCACACAAAAGAAACCAACACGCATAATAGATTTTTAGTTTCTCCTACAGTTCACTGTAGAAAAATTGAACTGTTATAATTTCATATCATACCACTACTGGCCTCCATTTGTACTGTCCAGCTACATGAATCGAGTAAGCTAAAGATTTCTGCAAGCTCCTAGACAGAACTGGAAAACTGAAAACTGAATATTCTGCCTTAATACCAAAACAAATTTACCAATTATTGATAATTTCATGACCAGCTTGCATGAATTCAGTTAAGTCACATATTTATCTAATGCAGTTAATGTACTGCGAGTTTCCTTTCTTTGAAATTGTTAAGCATATATGCATGTGAAAACATGCACCATCATCACATTTAGGTTTCATAAGATTACCTAGCTTACAGAAAATTGCAAAATAGCAGATTTCTCATAGCAACTACCTAACATTTTACCATTCCTCAGTGATACTTCTCAGGCACATTCCCTAACACCCGACAGATGGAAATAGGGCTAGAACATTATTTACAAAAGACAAACCCACATCCTTTTCCATTTGCATTTGTCTTGTTTTCAAAATAAGTACAATCTGTGCTGATTTATCCATTGGTCTGCAGACTCGGGGGCTTTAACATCACTCGGGGTCGTGCAAACAATTTTAAAATACCTGAATCTGAAGAGACTTTATAAATAAGCAATAAAGAGTACTGTTGCTAACCTGTTGTGTTAACTCATACCGTTTCTCAAATGACAGTGCATTTAAAGTAAAGCCTACCTTGTACCTTTCATCTCAACAAGATGGCTTTTATGCTCAGATTGCCATTAAAACTTTCACACTCGGCTGCTAACAGTGTTTATGCCACTGTCAGCAGTGCTTACATCAAAGAGCTGCTTTACATGACTATAGTGATTTCAAGATGACTGTAGTCTTTATCATCTGCTTTTAATCAACTGAAATTTCTTATTTGGCTCCTCACTTTTAGCAAGTAAAAATAATGAACAGTACCTAACATTACAAACACACAATTCCAAAATATTCATATTTCTTTTTTCTTTCTTTAAACAAGTTGTACAAAAGACAGTGTGTTCTACCTTGCATATTTTAATCCAATGGGAAAAATTAATCAGGGAAGCTGAAATTTAAGAACAGAACCACAGAAAATACTACTTTCTGTTTGCACAATCATTCTAATCAGTCCATCAATCAATCTAATCAATCAGAACAACTTTGCCTTCCTTCAGTTTCTTATTTTCTTCATTTTTCTGTGCAGATATGCAGTACTTTATACCCAAGCACTGATTGATCACCTTAGAAAAATCTACAGCCTTTCCTTTCTGCATTTATTTAGAAACCAAGTGAACAGCAAAACAGTTCTTCCTGGAAGTCAGCCAAGGGATCTACTCAGAGACACAGCTCACTTCCCACCTGATGCTCTGAAGATCCTGTGACGTCTAGAGCTATAATCTCTAAATACCAATAAATCATTAACTCCAGCCTTTTTTTTTTTCCAGCCTGTCAAAATGTCCGTCTTTTATTTGCCTCTGTCATGCGCGGTTTTATGTTTGTGAGGCTTTTTTCATAAAAACATTCAATTATTATCAATTATATAAGAATCTGTTTTTCTATTCAAATTAAAACAATAGGAGACTGAATAAAAAATAATTGTAGCAGTAAGGGTCATATGCACTGCTTCAGGTATTCAGACAGACAGTTATAAACACCATTCATTCTAGTGGAAAAAGGCAGAGATTTGCGGGTGTTATTTTGCTTTGCACCTACATAGTCGTATCTGTCAAAGCACAAGAAATAGGAGCTGTGGAGCCCAGCAGTTCAGCCACAGTTCAACTTTGTTCACCTTTAATTACAGAATTCACCTGAAAACACCTGATGTAACATATGCCATCATACCGGAAGTTTTTCATTCACTAAACAAAATAACAAAACCTGAGATTTTGCGAGCAAATTGAAAGACACAGAAGGGACGCTTCAAAAAAATGGAATTCCCGTCTCTTCTCAAATACAGTTTCCTTCCTCTACTAAATTAAAAGGACAGCTTCAAAACTACCATCAAGCTGAATTGATAAAGCAAGTTAATTTGTCTGATTTTTATTCCTTACCAGACAACTTTTGGTGAAATACTAAAGACGAATGATTGCATAAATTGGTACACTAAAAACATTTTCTGATTGCTGTTCCCTATTTTCTGCCAAATATAGTCAAACTGGCAAAGAAAATAAGGTGTTTTGCTTTCTGTACTTAAGATGTTATCACTCCTTTGTCTAAATAGGGCACACTGCCAGGGCTCAGAGGCAGTTCCAGAGTCTAACTTCAGACTAAGTTCCAGTGTTCTCTCCACCTTTATCACCTTCTCTGTAAGAAAAGAAGTAAGCAACCACATCCCTGTAAAGCACTTTAAAGCACACATTAGCAAGAGCTACATCAGTGCTTCATAATATCAAAAAAATATGTATCTTCAGCAAAAATAAAATAAAATAAAGAATGTAATTTCTCTCACTGAAATTAGAGCTGAAAGCAGTTTTGTTTAAAAGATGCACACTGGGCCCATACAACTCTGACTCTGCTCATGAGAATACATAAGGCAAAGCACAAAGTTAATGAGTTTTACCTTTAATTTTAGAGAATTGAGTTTTTCTTCCCTCAGGTGCTCTCGCAGCATCTCCCGGTGAAGCCTCTCCTGCTCCATCGCAAACTCTCCAAGCGTGTACTGGCGCACACTGTTGTGGCGTGTGGACATTCCCAGCGTGCTTCCCCCTTGGCTGGGAACGCTGGTGAAGCCTTGCCTTCTTGTGAAGTAATACACAGTGACACAGTTAAAATGGACATTTTTTGTTCTCTTCCGCTTCTCTCTCTTCAGGATGGAAGAAGCTGGAACAGATACAGTTTACATTAATGATTACATTAATGATAACTTGCAATCACAGCGAATTTGTCACTTGAGTACTTCTATTTTCCTTAATATGTACACGCTACCATTCAGAGAAGTGCAGTCTAAATGAGGTGCTAAGAGTTGAGAAAATTACCAAACCCTGAAGTCATTACAAACTGCTACAATCATGAACACTATTCTCTACTTTAGAACAGAAATTCTTGTCCAGAATGGCTGTTTTCTAATAGCATTTTTAAAGTTTTACTCTTTCTACTAAGGAAGCAAAGCAAACACATCCCAGAAAAGTAAATTTCTTTTTACACTGCTGCCTCAAAGAGACTGATCTATCAACTGGCACTTCCTTAAACCCCAGCACACAAAACAGACACTGCATATGACAGCAGTCAGGATAGAAGCAGGCCAACAGCTCTCACAGAGCTGTATGCACCACTGGAATGCAAAGCTCCAGCAGAGATTTGCTAGCCCATCTTTAAAGCACTGGATCACATCTGCAGAAAAGATTTCTATCTTTTATACTTTAACACGTGTGAAATTCGTGTTAGATAAACTACAAAGGCGGTATTGTTTGTGTTTCAGACTCTCAGAAATTTCTATTATCATAAAATCAGGTCCTTTCTAGAATCATAGAAGCACAGAATGGAACTGGGTGATCTTTATGGTCCCTGCCAGTCCCCTTCCACGGGCAGGGTTGTCACCCACAGTCAGGCTGCCCAGGGCCCCACCCAGGCCAGGCAAGCAGTCCCAGTGCTCATCACCCTCTGAATAAAGAATTTTCCCCAAGCATCTAACTTGTATCTCCCTTCTTCAAGGTTAAAACTATTTCCCTTTGGTCCTATCACTATCTATCCATGTAAAATTTTCTGATTCCCCTCACGCTCCTGCCGAGTTTTTCTTATACAAACATGCAGTTTCATGTGAAAAGGATTTATTTAAAAATACATGCCCAATTTTAACAGCACTTTTATCTCCTTTCAGTGATATCAATCTATCATTTCTTACTGGTAGCAGTGGTGAGTCTATATTGCAAAGTAAGAGATACAAACAAAGTAGGAGACCCTCCTTGATTTTTAAGACTAACCAGCAGTCTGATTCATTTGATTTATTGCAAAATGACAACAGGTTGTCAAGAAAGTAGATAATAAGTTATTGCTTTGAAGTTCAGAGGCAACAACTGGGTAAGCACAAATGAGCGACTGAGTTGCTGGAACTCAAGCAGTATTTAAAAGGTGCCCGATCATTCCTGAAACACTTGGAACCATTCCATTAATGCTGTAAGAACAACACAGTGTATGTTGTTCATCTAAGACTGCACTGTCTCTGGAGGCTGGGAGCACTTGGTTTTCAGCCTTGGTTTTGTAATAGGTTCGGTTTATTGTCACAGTTAAAACACAGTTCATTCATTCTTCAATTATTAAGTACCAAAATGTTAATCATCAGAAGTGTGAAAACCTCAAACTTCTATATTAAAAAATAAAATGGGATAGGCTAGCTATGTGAGAAAAAAAGGTACATAGGAAAATATTTTCTTGTAACTAAATCACAGATGATATGCCCTACTAACACAGTCATAAAAAACATTTTGGGTTCTGTAAAACACTGAAATAAAATTATTTTTATAAATACTGACAAGCAGCTAAAGGCATGGTAAATACCACACACTTCAGGCGTGCTGCAGGTTTGCTAAATTGCAAGTGTAAAACAGATAAATAACCACATTCACTTACAGGTCCTCGGCAAAGGATACTGCAGAAAGATGTAGGATGTATACAGAAGAATTAGAAGAAATTCTGCTACATTAGACATGTTTAAATTTACATGTTTAAGGACATTCTTTATCAACAGAGCCTGTCAAAAATATATACAGGAGGTTTTACTAGGGACAGAAGACTATTAAAATAGAATGGAATATTTGACAGGGTTATTCCAATTTTGCATAATATGAAGACATGCTGTAATGTACTGATTTTTTATATACGTCACAATTTCAAAACAAAATTTTTGCTATTAATAAGACCAAAATTTTAATAGAGCTTGGAAGATATTTTGGTATCATGACATTCACTTTCCATTTAGAGTGAAAGAAAATATTCCATGAATCAGAAAGTTCTTTGCCTATTGCTTTTACACACAGGAAAGAGCACACTAAAATATCCTGCTCCTAGCAAAGGAGGTGTCTTAATCGTCCTGGATGTGTCCAGTTTCTGATGGAGTACTATTGATCCTATCTGAATTTCAACCTCCCCCAAAGGGGTAGAAGCACTGACAGCTACTGAAGGACAAGCAGCACTTATACTACATAAAACAGCCAGCCACAAATGAGATGAGACATAAAACTATGGAAAATATCAGAGGAAAGAAAATACAGAAGGTTAACTGTATATATGTAGGTGTGTGTGTGTGTGTGTGCTTCATGAAGAACTACAAGGTAATTGTGTCCACGTCCCACAAGCTTTGAATCTCTACAAACTTCAGCATCTACTACATAACACTCAAATGTATAGCAATTTTTTTAGACTCACCTATGGAATTCTTGACATGGTTGCTTACTGGCAGAAGTACCAAATGCTGGAATAAAAGTGCTTCCATTCTTCTGTCAGTTTCTATGGAAGAGCTGAATTACACTACTTTAAAAATAATGAAATCAATCTGAATTTTTATTTGCCATCTACACACTAATCAATGGAGCTCAGCAGAAAGCTGTGCAATTTAACAAATTCCATCTGGAAAAGAAAAGAATATCATCTATGGTAACAGCTAGACTACATGAACAAGCTATCCCACCATGTAGATTTCTGGGGAGGGGCAGGGACACCCACGTGAGCACGTGTGTGTTGTCAACATTTACAAGAATTTCATACATCACCATATGTTTATGCCTAAATGTTTGGTCAGCTGTCTCAGTAAGACTGCTGTTGCCATGAGCTGTTGTAAAGAACCCATTAATGCATTTCCTCAACTTTTTATATAGTTTTTCTCGCTTCCAGCAATTAAATTATCAGTGCTACACCATCAAAAGTTTTGTTTTGTCACTGACAAAAATGGTGTTAAAGTGGAGATAAGCTGAACTCTAAGAAAATGCTAGAGTACTCTCACTGCCACAAAAATGAGCACTGTAAGCCCAGCACTATACAGCTGTGCTGAAGACAGTGGATCTGTGAAATGCATTTGTTGTAAATGCCAGCAAAATTCATGCTGTCATTTACTAACATTGTAGTTCCTAGTCAGACAAATTATACGCTAATCTTTGTAAGCAAGCATGTAAACACGGAGGGGTCTCAGATTACAAGCAATTATTTATTTCTGAAACTCATCTTATCTTTTGGGTTTGCTTCTGTCTTGTCTCATCCCAGAGCTTATTAAAGAGAGGGCTGAGGCACTACAGATAACTCCACTGCCGTCTATTCTATCCTACTGTTAGAAAGAAATCAGAACATATTCATATTTATGACAATGTTGTTTGAAAGAACAGAGCAGGCAGGACCTGCAAAAGAACACAGGATTGCTCTTAGTTACCCAGAAACAGAAATCAGAGATATTCTCGTGTCCCAGATTGTTGAGGATACAATCAGCCTGCCATCAGTGCGCCCGGGGAGCTGCAACCACCTCAACAAACAGAAGCTGAGGAAACGGCCACAAGTTGTACCAGAGGAGATTTAGGTTACACATAAGGAAAAGCTTTTTCTCTCAGACAGTGGTCAGACACTGGAATGGCTGCCCAGGGAGGTGGTGGAGTCACTGTCCCCGGCAGTGTTCAAGAGGTGTCTGGATGAGGAGCTGTGAGACATGGTTTAGTGCTTGTGATAGCGACAGTAATGGGAGAATGGTTGCACTAGATGATCTTGTAGGTTCTTTTCCCACCTTGCAATTCTATGATTCTCAGTACCAAAGGGCATGCCACAGTCAGCCCTGCAAAGGCACCATGCATGTGTTCTGCTGTATTTCTCCAAGTCTGTCTCTTACTGCCTTCATGCGATTTTTCAAAGGCAATTAGTATTAGAATTTGAATGGAAATCATAGAATCACAAGGTTGGAAACGACCTGTAAGATCATCTAGTCCAATCGTCTCCTCATCACCATTGCCACCACAAGCACTAAACCATATCACGCAGCACGTCATCCAGACACCTCTTGAACACTGCCAGGGATGGTGACTCCACCACTTCCCTGGGCAGCCATTCCAGTGCCCAATCACTCTGTAATAGTTCTTCTTTATGTCTAATCTAAACCTCCTCTGATACAACTTGTGGCCATTTCCCCGTGTCCTGCTCGTTGCCTGGAAGAAGAGGCCAAATCCCTCTTCACCACAACCTCCCTTCAGGAGGTTGCAGAATGTTGAACTCCATACTCCAGCACAAGCTCATTCAGTTCTTTTTGCTTCAAGTCAACAAAAACTCACATTCTTCAATCATCTTAGCAGGATTCAGAGCCATATGCTATTTTGCATGCACTGCACCTTAAGCAGTAGGTTTGAATCAGTTGTAATTACTGCTAAGGACACTGCTTAACTCAAGACACAACAGAAGGATGTACAGAATATGGATTGTAAAGCATAAAATCTATTACTAGAAGGAAGAATGGTGCTGTTAACATAATTGCTGCTACAGAACTGTCCCTTAGAAAATATCACTATATCTGAACAAGGTCTTCAGAAAGAGACATCTTCAAAAAGCCCTGCCAGAGTTCAACCTCTGAAAGGAAGCAACAGCTCAAATGTTGATTTTTGGCATTTGAGTGGCTTAGTTTCTGGGTTTAGCAGAACAGAGCCTGAGTTAATAACCTGCCTGCAGCTCGCTGCCTCCCGTGGCATCATGCCCAGTCCCACAGGGCTTCCCAGCTCCACACGTGCCACGCCAGAGCAGCTGCTGTGCTTTCCAGGCTGGCTCCAGGCAGTGCTGAGCCCCAGTCATACAGCACTCACTCAGCCTGCACTAGCAGCCACTGCTCAGGTCATCTGCAACATCCTGGAAACTGGGAACCTGTGGTAAACAGGCTTCCTAAAGGTCAGGCCAAAAACTTAAGGGAAAACTTTCAAAGAAAAACACGGATTGTTATCCCATCCTAGAAACACCATCTGCTCTTTGTTCATGCCCTTTTGTTATCCTTGTTTGTGATGTGCGTGGACACACTGTAGGATGCAACAATTCATATTTTCTTCCATTATTACCCTCTCTTCCTTATAGTAGTTCTCTTTATCCATACCAGTTACCATTACTTAATGACTACACATGGCATTTCCACCAGTTCTCTTCATGCACCATTCCAGGCTTACACACGTCTCTGGTGACTGAATGTTCAAAGGAAGTTCAAGAATTGCAAAACTGAGGAACAACTGTACTACAAGCGAGAATGCCTATTACCAGACATCAAGTTTTTTCATTATAGCCCTTTGCTTTCTATTAGAAGAAAGACTATAGATAGTTCAGCACTAATTCAAGAAATCGAGATTTTTTCAGTGATTTGTTCAAAGCTGCAAAGCAACATGAAACAAGAGTTATGTGCTGCAGGACAGTCTTTTCCTACACAACAAGCATACACATACCCCTACTTCTTCTAGTTACTACAGTAATGCTCCTCCAAAATGGAGTGTACTCTTGCGAGAAACATCCAAGTCTCATTTACGTGTGACTAAATTATAACTGATTAAATAGGTAAGCAGTGGCAATGATGCACTGACAGATGACTCTCATATACAAGTAATGCGCTATACACCCACGCTTTTCATCTGCTTTATTTTGTTCTTTGGGCAGTAGGCCTACAGCAGCGTAAAACCTGTGAAAGACAGAGCACTTAATTCCATATATCTGACTGAAATAGAAGCCAGAACCCCCACAACTGGGAACAAATCCTGATACAGCTGTATTTGGCTGTGAAATGCAAAACATACTTCCTAATTTTACAAAATCCTGATGTGAGTGACATTTTAAACCCATAAAGATTTTCAAACATTCTCTACTGAGCAAACTGGTAGTTCTTTGATTACTAAACATGAATAATCTGAGTTCTGGCTGAACTCCAAAACATAAGCAATTTCTTCTGCTGTCTCAGCTATTCTCCTGATGTCAAAGACACATTAAAATAAATGTAAACCATATGGCTACTCGGCAGATTACTAGCACTCTTGCATCAATGAGGGCAAAGCAATTCATTGTCACCATCACAGAAATCTCTTAGGCATGTGAACATTCCTAAGGGCTGGGAAAAAACTGCAGCCTTTTGAATTAAAACTGTCTTAGACAGGAGGAAACACTGCTTTACTTATACTCTACAATCCCATTTGTCTATTTTTTACATACTTTTAGCACCACATAAAATGTTGTGGCAAGAAGAATTAACACCGATCTCCACCTGCTCATTGACTGCCATGCAGTGTTCCACCACGTTTAGTGATGCAGAAGGCAGAGCCTCACACCCCCTGGAAACCCAGGTCAAACATCACTGACAAAAGCCAGCTTTGCTCCACAATCTTCTTTGAAAACAAACAAACAACAACAAAAAAAACCCTGGGGAATTAGCATATTCCAGAAATTGCTTCTATGCTCCTTCACCACTTCTGAAGATATATTTTCAACAGACTCCATATATTAAAAATTTAAAGCCCTTAACAATTAAATGCCTTTCCGACAAAACCAGAAATCCTCCTTAGGAGGAAATGCTGTGACATACCATATCTTGAGGGCAAGCATGGCATATTCAGAAAGGAGCAACATGAGGGCTGGAAATTGGGCAGGACAGGCACAATATTGCACAACAGTAATGCACAACAGTAATGCTGACCCTAACAGAGCTTCACTGCTCCATCCTTCTGGTACCTCCCTCTGCGGTAAATCCAAAGCTAAATTCATCCCACAGCAGTGGCTGGATGGGGATGCTCACATAATGCCAGATTTGCACTGCACTTCAGAAATGGTTTCTGAAAAGGACTAGTTCACAGGCAGCTCTGACTTTTGACAATTTTCACCTGAGCTTCAGTTAAGATTTGACCCCATTGTCAGAGTTTTGTTTAAAATTTTACAGAAATGTTACAATTCTTTGCATGCCGAAAGCTGGAAATGCACCGCGGAAATCTCAAAGAAAGCTGCATGTTTCCTTCCTCACCGCCCTCTATCTGCAGCAGTCTTTCCTTTGACACTCGCTACAACGGCACAGACTGTGCTCTGCAATATAATCAGCCTGCAGAGAGAACTGGAGACAGTTAACCGCTCTCTGCCTCCCCAGTTGCTCTAAATGCCAGCTGCCGTTTCCTGGATGATTATTTCTGACCTCGGCCCCAGCTCTGAGCACTGTGAGGATGCCATCCTTGCAGGAACGCCTATGCATAACAATTGCATTTGCCGAACTCTCCTAAGACTACAGTCAGTCCTTTGTCCAACCTTATGGAGACTTGTGTGATCAGCCATTGGATACAAATACAGCTCCAGTCAACTCTCCATTAATTTGCATTTTCAGGCATTCTGCATATGTGATGAATGTCTTTAACGAATGCATTGTTTAAAGGAAAAACAGCCCTGTGTATATTGCATGACATGTACTAATTTATATGAGAGAAATTTTCAAAAATACAAAATAGAATTAAAAACACAAATCCTTCTAAAAATCAGTCGGCCTCCTAATGCCTCTCCTGCATTCCTTCTCTTGCAGTCATTACTCCAGGTGAAAGACAGCAGATGGGATCTCTTGCATACCTTGCCCTTTCATTCTGTATGAGCATTTGACCTCTGAGAAATTTACTCCACTGAATTTCTTTGCATTTCTTGGTATTTCTCGCCCAGATGCATTCACTTCTTTGAAATCAAAATCGAGACTCTCTAAGCCTGGTTGTACTTCCTAATGCAAGTTAACAAATGATGAGGAGAATGTATTCCTGATTAGCAAGGAAATTCCAAGCTTTGTGGCAGCAACATGAGTATTTGCAAAATGCCATGAAAAAAAAAAAAACTGCATTTAGCTGTACTTCCTAAGTGTTCCCCTATAACAAGCTAGCATTTCCATGTCCAACTCCTTGAGATTTCTATCATTAACCACAAATTAAACAACAGCTTTAAGCTCAAGGCTTGGGTAATGTCTTCTGCTATGGACCCCACATCAAATTAAACTTCAGCCTTCGCATAAAGGTAATTTAAGAGAATCCAAACCTTCCTAGTGAATGTCCAAAGATTTGATACCTTCTTCCAAACTCTTACATGGCCACACAAATGAAGCAATCTTAATTTTCCAGAGGCCCTACAATACTCCAAACTGTACTCCTAAGGAAAGAAGAACAGTGAGGATGTACCTGTATTTCAGAATCCTTCCAGTTGTCTTTAATAGTAAAATCAATACTGGTCAGCCTAATACCTTACATAAGATGGACATTCTTCTCCTCTCTGATATGGAGAGGGGCTGTGAAATGGGACACATAAGCAGACTGGTGATTGGTAACAGGGTTTGGCATTCATTAAGGTAAACCTATGGTGTGAGTAATTGCCTGCTGGGTGAAACTGAAATGACCTCAGTAGACTGAGAACAATAAATAAAAGAAGGTAAGGTGTGTGTCTGTCACTGTGAATGCAGGTGTTTGATCACCATTTGATATGAGAATTGAAAAAGTGAACATGTATATACATCTATATATACACACCTGACCGAGAAAAAGCAAAATTTACTGATTTTATGGTTATGGACGCAGTAACAGTTGTCTGCACTTTACGGAGCACTCTGTATTTTGTACAAATATATATACTAGACTCACCCTAAACCCACCTGGCAATGAAAACTCCGAAGCAGAAAGCAGCAACTACTTTATTTAGCAGAAGCAGACTGCAATTTCATTTCATGACTCAGAAGATGCCTGCAACATGCACTGTTGCTGCCTTGATCTGTTTGAATGGATATCTTGTTAAAGAAACTCTGTACCTACCTCTTTGTAGAAGCTCCAACAAACATCACTCATAGACATCTCAGTTATGTGCTTTCTGCAATCACACTACAGGTACAGTTATTTGCATCAAAGCTATATTCTGGTGTGTTTCTGCCACATCTGAATGATCCACAGCAGCTATATTCCTTGTATAGCTGAGAGGCTGAACTGAACTTAAGGCTAATGGAGCACAATAGCTGAAACATTCTTGTTTATCTGTGCTAACAGGTAATGTTTAAGGATCTTATAAATACTGAGATGCATCGGTGATTGTAGACAGCTTTATAAACCAGCTGCCTGCTCACTCATGCATCAACAAAGCTATAGCTACAAGTGATATAAAAATTATCTTTTTTTAGGCCAATTAGAAAGGAAAAATAAGATTTAGAGGGCCACATGAAGGCTTTTAAAAGCAAGTTGCAGAGGTAACATGTAGATTTTGATGTTGACTACAGGTCACTGTGATACTCACAAAAACCACACTGCCAGTCACTAAAGGATGGTACTTCAGATTTGCTTATATGAAGGAAGACACTGCCAGCTGATACATACATATGGACCTCTACTCGTAACACTCAGAAACGTTATATTTTCCCCCATTTTTATTCAGAAATCAAGCCATTTATTGTGTCAATTATAAACAAAGCTCACTGTTATATGCATATATTACAACGTCTCTCAACTTTCTCCTCTGAATTGCAAGCTTTCTTTGCGTATTCACAATAGAATTGCTGTCTTCTATGTGGGTGGCAATGACTGATGTACAAGGGCTGCTTTCAGTCTGCAATGAATAATCATTTAAGTCTTTTAATAGATGCAAAAGTTAAAAGATCAGCATGTAAAGAATATTACCATCAAACTGTTTCCTGTTACTACTAACAAGATTTACTGGGTCACTTACTCCTTTATAGCATTTCCACAATATAAAGTCTCCTACTAAAACCGAGTATTAAATATAATACACTTCATCAAGAGTTTTACAAGTAAACACTAGAAAAGTTGCACCTGCATAACCCTTTTTGGAGGAGCATTCCATAACAGAACGGAGGATTTGGACGCTCACACCCAACTCCTAGCTCAAACTGCACTGCAGCATTAGGCAGACAAACCAACAGTAAGAGCCTTCCACAAGGCTCCACATGGTACAAACATGACTCCTGGACACAAGCTAAACCACAAGTTGGAAGCATCACACAGTACATGGATGGTGACAAGGGCGCCTCATCTATTCCTTAGTACACAGTTCTAAGAAACAGCTTTATGGCCACTATCTCCAGTACACACATTTATATATAGCAGAGTCGAAGCACAAAAAACCCAGCTTTTTAAAACATACAGTTCACCATCAAAACAGGAAAGCCAACTGCAACATGCATTATAAACTACAAAACGTAAATTAATTTGTCATACATGTATAATATGTATATATATGCATATACCTGTTGCCCACATAGCCTACATAGCTTTGCTAACTTAAGAACAAATGTTTATCTGAGCACAAAAGAATTGCTGAGTACAGATGTTCTCCTCTTCATGAAGAACAGAAACTACTGCAATAACAGATGTCTCTGTGACTAATACACAAAGTTGCTCCATTCAAAACAAACAAACAAAAAAGAAAACCTAAACCCAACCAACCAAAGAAAAAAAAAATAGCGTTATCTACCTTGGAGGAGATCTCTTGCTAATACAATACTTTGCAGATAGCTGACAATTGCCCAAGGAAAATAACTAAACTTACCTACAGTATCTTCTGTACAGCACACGCTTGAAATACCGTAAGCACAATTCCCAGTGTTTGCTATGAGCATACATGTAATTCAAACAGCAAACAGTTAGGGCCTTCCAAGTGACTTCACATTTTTACAACTACAGATAGCTGTACACAGGTAACGTGAAGGCAAAAGGGTACAAGTCTGCTAAGTCATTCTGAGCAAGTCACAAGCTCTCTGAAAGTGAATTTTGTCATCTCTTCAATTCTAAATCATCATCTCTATCAAACTAAAATGGCAAATTTTATTTTGAGGAACAGAAAGAATTTTGTTTGATACAGAATATTGGTACTTACGGGTAAAATGGTTAGAAGTGGATGGATTGACACTATCACCACTGTCAGCGCTTTCACTGCTAGAAATGTCATCGTCTGATTCCCGTACAGAGGAGCAAGGTGAGGAGCCATCAACTTCTTCAAACTTCCTCTTCAAAATTCCACTCATTGCTGCAATGCTGTCACATGCACCTGTAACAGGAACAGGGGTAATGAAGTATGGAAACATCCAACTGCAGAATATTCAGTCATACTCTCCTGAGTCATTTTTATTTAGAAGTACCAGTAAGTTGCCACATCTCATCTTAAATAGCCATTTAGTATGTGATTAGATATAATTAGGAGACTGTGAAGCCACATGAAAAAAACAAACGTTCATACATCATATTCTAACTTGCTACCTATGGGGATGGATTTTATTTAGATGTTTATTTAGAACAACATGCAGCAAATTGCTTTCAAGGGTTATTTCTGACATTTTCAAGTTACGTCTTTTTATGAAAAGCACAACCATTTAATTTTAAATATAGACTTTCTACAGGCCGGTGAGAATCATGACTGCAACTGTCCAATGTTGTGCATCATCTGTGGGTGCTCAGCAGCCCTGACTTCCATAGACATGAGCTCCAGCAAAGGTTACGTTGGGACACTTCAAACAAAGAAAAATTTGGAGTTGCTCTTCAAACACCCTCACTTGGAAGAAAGGAACATTCACCATGAGAAATGAAATTACATAAGAACATTACAGCTCTCACTGCCAAATATATGTAATGTAGTTAGTGCTTACATCACACCTGCAAGGAATCGTAAGTATTCTCTGACAATTTCAATAATACAGATAGACATATGGCAACGAAGTCACAAAGACGGCATATCATTTTAGAAACCCTTGGAATTCAAAAGTTCCCCACTCCAGTCAGACACAGTAATTGCTTCCCGATCTTCTCCATCCCACTTTAAGAAATGAGATACCTAATAAAGCTGCTGAGGTTGCAAAAAAAGTTTATAAGGCTAAGTATTCCAGCAAGAAATTTAGCACCAAGGGTAGAAATTTAAAATGAATCCAGATAATGAAGGAGGAAGCGTACCCCCAACCAGCCAAGAGCTGAAGAGCAGTTGAGCTCACTCAGATGCTGTGCATGGTTTCTGTAGCACTGCAGAGCTGAGCAGTGCTAACACTCAGCCAGGCAAAAAGTTTGTTAAGGACTGGTGATATCCCAGAGTCGCCGAGTGGGGCAAAAACCCAGCAGACACCACCCGCAGCTCCCTTCCAACCAATTCCTCTATGACTGTTAAAAAAACAACAACAGACAAAAAAAGCAAGCTGCAGGAAGCTAACATATGTCAGGCTAAATGACTGCTAGTGAGGCAAGGTCAAGGCACAGACTGCAGAACTGGCCACACTGCCTACCAGCGTGCTGCACAGCACTGGCCAGGCACTGAGCTCCCTCGGATGCTGCTGGCTGCAGCAGAGCCAGAGAAGCCCACAGGCACCCTGAGTGAGGCCCCCAGCTCTGGCGGAGGGCTGACAGCCTAGCCAATAACGTGCCCAAAAGCCATGCCCTGCTGCCTGCATCGGAAGCCAAAGAATGCTGTCCTCAGCCTCATACTTTTTTGTCTTTTTCATTAGCAAAGCGGCAGGGACATGGATGCAGCTGCTACATTCTGACCCTATAAGCTGCAGCACTTTGGTAGATCCCTAGGTATCTCTGCTAAATCTCAAAGTCCACTGAGTGCCACGCAGTTCAAATGTCTCCTACATACCCCACCACTCTCTCAATCCCTAATACCACAGTTTCCTGATGTAAATAAGCAAAGACAGTATGTCAGAGGTTTGCGACCAGCTTTTGGCCTGATGTGAAGCTAGAGCAGGACAAAGATGGCTGTAGGAAGCTGACAACTATGAAAGATATATTGATGGGCTCATCCAGTCACAGGAAGTCTGAAAGACTTAATCCAAAATGATAACTCAGCAAACACAGGTCTGTCTGCAGGAAATACTAGGAAGAACACTGCAAGCATAGCAAGGCTGCACCCCAGTGTAACAGAAAGTTCTAATTATTTGCTCTGCTTTGCTGACAAAGCGTTTCCCATTGTCTGCCAGCTCCTAAGCACAGCAGGATAGAGTTCTAGGGAAGTTCAAACTTGCCTTTGTAAGTCCAAATTAGAAATTACAGATGCATTATACAAAATATTCATTATGCTGTTTAATTACAAGGCCTAGAACAAAAGTTTTATTACAAAGGAGATTGTTTACCTCTTATGAAGTAAAAGCTGTGAGAAGCACATACATGATTGCAGCAGGTTTAATATCCTGTCTCCAGCAGCAGTATTTAATGCTTCAGTGGAAAGCAATGGAATGAGAAATCCAGCCACAATTCACTGCAAGATACATGGCTCTGCTTCCCCATCCTTGCAGTCAATTTCCCCTAAGCATAAGGTTGAAATGTTGCTATATTACAGTGCACAGCCTCTTATAAATTCATTTGACTTGTTCTCCTGAGGCAACAAGTTTCATATTGGTTTATTGGGAAAAAAGATCAACAAAACATCTCCCAAAACTACAGCCACAGTCCATTCAAAATCACAGCAATTTCAGCCTTTACAATATTTTGGACAGTAAAGAGCAGCAGAAATACAGCCATGTCTAGAAATATGCTGTAGAAGAGAGAGTACCACACATACAGGTACTTCCCACACTGTGAAAATAACTGAAGAGGAGTCACTAAGGTCTTTTTGCATGTTTATAGCAATATTTATGAGTACGCTCTACTCCTCAACAGCAGCTATTACAATGGAAGTGCAGTGCTTGGAGTTAGGACATATGCTTGGTGGGGGGCTGAGAGGAGGTGGAGAGTGCAATAGAGACAGAGACACGAACAGAACTGCAACATCAAGCTCCTCAGCCCAAAGTTGGGCAACCACAGTTGCCTGAAATTGTGTTATCACCTACATTTGCAACCTCATAGCTGTGTAACTGCATTCTGAACCATTCTGTGTAAGCATTAGGAATCACTTCTTTACTGTGCTGGTACAGTGGCCTATAGAGGTTGTGGAGTCCCTCGCAGGAGATCCTCACAAGCTGTCTGGTGCCCTGCTCTTGGTGTCCCACTGTGTGCAGAGCTGTAGACGTCTAGAGGTGCATGCCAACCTTAAGTATGCTTTGATTTTGCCCTTGGGAAACTCCTCAAAGCAGCACAGTCTCCTGCTGACACTATTCTACTTTCAATAGGTATCTAAAGTGCTCATCAGCCAGGCAGAGAAAGTGAGCAGAAAATTGTGCAGATCTGAAAGCAATAGTAACACACAATTACTATTCAAACAGGTTCTTTACAGTTCTGAGTTAATGATTCCCAGAACAAGGAACAGGTTCCCAACAGTAACCATCCAACTCCTGTGGTTACACACAGGGAGCCATGGGCCCTAATGCCTCCTTCTTGGTTCTGCTGTGCAAACTTGTGTCACATTCCCTAGGTCCAGCAAACAACAGCAAGAGGGGTTGTTGTGGAAGCTACATACACAGTACAGTCTCAACTAATCGCAGTTGCATGTGCTTGTTCCACTCCTTGTAATGGCACAGGGACACAGAAATAATTGATTATGGTCTGCAGTAACAGTGGCTTCCAGCTAAGAACCCATGGAGTGTTAAGCCACTCCAATGACTTCTCTACTGTGCAGTCTTTAAATAAAATTTGCTCTCCTGAAAGACTCTGCTTATATGGCACACATCCCTTCAAAGGCATCTAAGCTTTTTCAGTGTCTCAATTTTCTTCACTTCCAAGCTCCCTTAGAATAAAGGCTGCTTCTGCACACACCCAGAAGTTACAAGGGCTTGAGATGTCTGAGTAACTCACATCCAGGTCTCTCTAGGAGCTCAAATTTGGTGTTCTTTTGAGCAAGGTGTCTGAGAGCAAACAGGAAGTGGAATACGCTTTGTAACACACATCTAAAAGGAAAAAGGGATGGAAAGGTTAGGATGGGCTCAATCCCATGGGTGACTGCTTACATACCTGAAGGCTGTTTGATAGAACGTAACACTTGGCAAGCTACTTGTGCACATACTGTGGCCTATGAATCTTGGCATTATTTTCTACAGTGTGCAACAGACTCATCCAGACAGGAGTTTCACCCATGATAAACAAGAGCCTGCATGCTGTGCTTGTCAAAACCTGTGCCACTGGAGGTGACCCACTGTCATCATTGCCACTGCTGAAACAAACCACCCACCACTTCACTGTGCTCACATCCACTGATTGCTCTCCACAAACATTCAGCAAGTGCCTATGAACGTCAATAGGTACAATTTTTTCATATGGAGCGATTAAATGACACATCTTTGCTTCTCATGCACTCCCATGTCAGATTCCATTGTGTCAGACTGCTCCTCTGCTGCCATCTGTTGCATGACAACATCGTGGAATGGCATACCTTCTGCAAGGTTCAACCTCTACCATCACCATACCACCAACATTCACTTCTGGCATTGTGGGCCAACATATAAAACAGGAGGGCAATACTTTCGAAGCATCCCTTATACTTGAGAAAGCATGAACATGCTGGTTCAGAGAGCGTCAGTATATTTTGTTGTAGCCTACACACTACAAGTATTTCCAGCCATTAGGATTTCACATGGCGAGGGAGTGAAGTGGCAACAACGAGACTACCAAAGGAGGTGGTCAAAAGAAACAACTGCAACAACTTAATTGACCAAGTAAATACATGCTAAAAGTCAAGTCAAGGATAAAGATATAAATTCACACTGCCTCTGGCAGGAATCAATTAAGCTGGCTATTCTGACCTCCAGATATATTCTTCTGGAAACTAGCACAAAGGATTTTCTCTTTTTCTCTCTGTTTCTGCCTATTTTCTTTCAACTCCTTTGCAAGTTTCATACATACCTTCATACACATTTATACTTGTGAAAAATATTTTAACAGTGAAAACAGATAAAGAAAAGCATTGCACAATGATTCTCCGGCATCACAAACATGTCATGATATATATGGTCATGGCTACTGAAGCCTACTTAAAATTTTAAGACTTACTTTTGGTTATTTATTTCTTCTACGAACAAACTTTAAAAAGTAAAACAAACAAAATCTTGCAGCTACTGTGGAAGGAAGTACCCTCATGCCTAGAACTTTGAGGAAAAGAACCGAAATTGCAGAAAGAAAAAAAAAAGATGAGGAGTTGAATGCTTAAATTAAAAATAATAATCATAATAATTCCCTACAGAAACTGGAAGCTGATTCAGAAATGTGGGGTTTCAAATTTTCTCTACTTTTTAATCAAAGCAAAGCCATGTGCTGTCATGATGACTGAAGGCCAGTTACAAAGGTGATGGTAAACAAAGCAGATAAAGAAATACGAACAAGCCTTGAAGCTGGCCATTATCATGCTGCAAGTATGCATCCTGCCACGTATTTGAACATGTAGCTACAGTTAGGCACCCACTTAGCCCCCCTTTGAACAAGCCAGCATAAACAGCACTAGAGCTGTAACAGTGCACCCAGCTTCTCAGCAGAACTGATTTGCAAAGCAGAACACTGCCCTAATACAGTCACTGTAGTACAGAATGTATTCTGAGCTTCAATATATGTGTCTGAAGTGTAAATACACACTGTTTTGGATATAAAAAATACACAGCAAAGGGTCATATGAGTGCAAAAATCATGCTATTTACCAGTTATTCACTGTGAGGCTCTGCAGATTCTTTTGCTGTTCTAACATAGGTTTCCCTTTGCCACAACTTCAAAAAATGTAATTACGCATACGCATTTAATGTGGATGTTCAATATGCCTTACCAAATACTGCGTATAAGAATTCACAGCATGGGTATCATGAAGAACAGTCTTAGTTTATTATGCACCAAATCCTGAGATATTAAAGAGCTGCCTGTGCACAGCCAGCAGCCATTTGCGTTTTAGTAGCGCTGCAGTTTGTTATACAATAGGCATGCTCAGCACGTTCCCTAATGGAGACTGTATCAACTCTCCTTTTCTTAACTCAGCATTCCAATTCCAGTTTGGCAGATCATTTTGACAGACCCCATGCTTTTGCCTTGTCACAGCCACAGCAAAATCTTTCCCTGTATCCATAAAAGCCCAGGTACAGACCTGGGACTCCAGCGGCCTTAGGTTTTCTCTGAGGGAAAACAGAGCTCTAACAGTTTACATCCTTCCAACTTCATTAACAAGCCATTTAAAACCCAGAGTGTTGTTGGTTGTTTTTTGTTGTTGTTGTTGAATATATCTGATAATTTAAAAGCAACCAAATCACCCTTAACATCTTGTTTTTATTTTTATACTAAACATTGAACTCTCTAATATCCTCACAGGACTGTGTCAAAGATTTGGGACAGCTATTAGGGGTAACATGGTGGACAGATTTTTGTCTGTAGTAGCTCAAGTCACTTCTTGAAGAGATCATTCAGTCACCTATTTCTAACAATAGACTGGAAAAAAAAAAAAAAAAAAAAAAGTTGGAAACTAAACATTAGCTCAAAAATACCAGAAAAACTATTGTTTTCTCTAGCAGGAATATTTGAGGGACAATATATCAAATAGGCCCCTGTAAACAAAAATAATTTTGCTCATGGGGAGGTAATACTCAACTACTACCAAACAAACGAATATCATCTCCACAGCATGAGCACGCAACAATGACTTTATTCAAAGCTTGGCCAAAATTAGTAAAAGGATGTTTAAGTGCATCTTTTTTCTCCAGAGAGTAGAGTCAATAAAACTATTTGTACTGGAAAATATACATTATTAATATCTCCTGGAAGGTTGTGACATTTCAAAAGTATCTTTCAAAATAGCTTTATGGCTATAATAACTCAAGTTTTCATATCTAAATCAAGGCCAATGTACAACCAACGTACAATATTACTACTTGCAGGTTTAATGCACACTCGAGACGGTCATAAGGAGACATTCAGGCCTGCACAACTCACATCCAAACTAAAGGAAGTTAATATTTGCTTCTACTATTTGCCTCAATACATAGTGCATCTATGAAACCAAAATAAACAAACAAAAAAACCTGGTACATTTATTTAAAAAATCCTGCAGAATTTTAGCAATAATAGGATTTCAACAATAAACACTGAAGGTGAAAATTCACAAAAAAAAAAAAAAAAAAAAAAAAAAAGATACACAATGAATTACTGAATGTAGGCTAAATATTTATACAATTTGTACAATGCAACAGTTGCTAAGACTCCTCATGCCATTAAAACATATGTAGCAGGGACAATTCACCTTCTCTTCTGAAGGTAGCGCAAGGCAAAAATAACTTACTCAGTTATCAGCTAGAAAATACCAGTAAATTTAATTCCAGACTTACAAAATAAAAGCATTCTGTGAAACAAAAGTAGCTTGATTGTTTATGGATGTGCACACTGTGGTCAGATCACCTGAGGCACAGTAGGAGGTTTGGTTCATAGATGTTCTCCTCAGAGATGGTTTATAAATAAACAGAAGTGCACTCATTTGTGTGGTTGCTTTTGCTTCAATAATCAGAGACTTAGTCACAGATCAAATTTCTTTTAATTGCTGTAAACTAAATCTCTCTTCTGTACCCAAGACCATCTACTGCTCATTCAAAGTCAGCTGAAATGAGGTAATGAGTTAAAGAACTAATAAGGAAAATATGACAGATAAAAGGGACAATGTGACAGGCACAAAGGCAGTGTAACAGTCTAGACCTATTTTCTTAAGAAATTGGTCAAAACGATCAACTAAACAAAGATTTCAAAATTCCTGGACTTAGTGACCGCAGCCTCACTGAATGAGATGGCTGATTTTTATAGAGTGGCACAACGCACACAATCAGTGAACTGAAACACTTCCCTGTAAGCCAGCAATTTCAGTGACTGACAACCTCAAAAGGTAGGAGTTTTAAAGTGTGTACTCAATTACAGTCAATCTTATTATTAGTAATTTTGTATCTTTGGCCATCAAAAAACATGATGGTCCTTACTTGCATGAAACACTGCATTTCAACACAAGAGCACAGGAAGGAAATGTATAGTGCTACACAGAATAATATGTAAGGCTACAGACCACAATAAGGTTGATCTAAAATTAGATCCTAATTGTATTAAACTTGAATACCAACTTTCTTTGCTTTTCTGTAATACTGGCGAAAATCTGGAATCTATGGCTGAAGAGATTTGGAATCATAATAACAATGTCTAAAAATCCTATTCAGTTCATTCTATATCTCAAGGCTGAAAACTCTTCAGAAGGCTAACAGAAGACTTGCAGGTCTAGGAACATCTATGTGTCACCACACCAGCAATGAACAGAAACCAAGTTAGCCCACTGCCATGGTGCTGCCTGACTTGTAAGCACCTTACGACCACTCAGCAGCACAGCTGGGACAGAACTAATTATCTACCTCATGGTGTCCTGGAAAGCCCTGCTGTGAAGGTATGTGGCTTATACTCCATGTCCTATATACGCACACATATGTAAACATATATACATATATAAATTTAAATTTATAAATTTCATGATATTTTGCTTTATAAAATCTCTGATTATTCTGTATTTTCCAAAGGGATCTGACGCAAAAGTTGTAATATTCTGTGATTTTCGCTTTCTCATTTCATTATTAAAGATGCTTACTTAGAAATGTGAGTGGGTGAGAGGGCCACACTGGTGAGCAACTTAATGGAAAGCTACAAAGTCTTACCTCGAGCTGCTCTGAGCTGGGAAGGGTCCAACAAAGCCTCTGGACCTACAAGCAAAGCAAAGGGAACTCTGCAAGGTCTTGGGGTCCCACAAGAGTTGCACAGTTTCTGTCCCCACATTGTAACTGAATACACAAAGACAAAAATGTTAACTTGAGAATAGATCCACTCACTGAGTACTGCCACTGAACAGCAGCAGCAGCATGGAGCTCGGCACAGAGCTGTGTATCTTGATTCACAGCATAATGAAGAAAATGATTTACTTGTATCTATGCACAAAACTGATTTACCAGGACGAAGTAAAAGTGACACAACCCCAAACTCCTCTAACTTACCCTCAGGGGGCAGAATTCTGATGCAAGTTACCAGTACCATGGTGGCTCATTCACTCTGCAGCCTTACCCTACATAAAAGCAGCACTTGATAGTATTTTCACATGGAAACCCACGGACTACAGGGGATGGTGGAGCTGCAGCTGGTAAACATTTCAGTTCCTTTCCAAGTCCTTCAGAAGGTCTGCTGATTATCAGAAAACCCTAACACATGTGATCTCATGCATTTCAGTGTTAAGTTTTCAGAAAAATCCATGTTTGTGGTTTTGAATTTAAACATAAAAATCTGAAAACCACAAGTAGCTCCTCTTCCTTTTTCCTGATTTCGCGTTTAGACAACTTACTCCACCTAACTCCACCTAACTTTTATGCTGACACATTTCTTTTCCTCTTCCCATTTTCCCTATTTTGTTGTGAAAAGCAGAGATGAAATGATGGAGAACAGAGGTCTGAGAAATACAAACTTTCTGGGGGCTTGAGGGTAAGATCAGAAGAAAGATGGTAGTTGCAGAGAAATACACATAAAAACAATACACTTAAAAAGTTTTCCAGACTTCTGTTGGCAATTATTCATACCTACCACTTATCACAGGTTTCATTAGAAAATTGTATCCATACTTATGGTGAAATTAAAGCATTAATTAAACAGATCTGAGATAAACAGTAAGTAAATTTCTCTGGTTTGTGTGCATTTGCAGATGAGACCTATCTGCTGCTTTCACATAATTACAGGGGAAGGGATGGGATCTCAAGAGATCATCAAGTCTAACTCTCCAGCTAAAGCAGGCACCCCTACATTGCTTGGCTACATTCAATCCCCTTCTCAGTCAAAAAACCTACAAAATAGCAATGAAGCAAAAGTGATCAAAGCACACCACCAGGACTCCAAATGACGTCTACACTTTGAAGATGGTGTTTGGTGATACTTGACTGAGAAAATGCCACATTCATAAAACCTATTTTCTTTTTTTTTGGCATCCTTATTGGGTCAGAGCTAGGATGAAGATCCTAGCAGACAGACTACGTGTACATTCATACTTTAAGGGCTTTATTCATCCTGCAAAGGATTACACTTGCCTTGCTTCAACAAGACTTCCATCTGCTTGCTTGGGGGAAAAAAACCCTTAAAAAAAAAAAACACAACCAAACCTTAAAAACCCTGAACACGAGGTTCAGTTAGCAGAAGTATCTCTTAAGAGCAAGTTTGAGTTTTAAAGAGCTGAACCTCTTATCGCTGCTTTGGAAAAAATACTTAAGTTTCAGAATGAATTACCAAATATTCTCCATTACGTGTCCTACACCATGACTTAAACACCTCCAATTAATGCTAAACCTTATTATTACATCTCTAATTACATCTACTGAAATCAACATGTTTTTCAGCAAAAGTTCCTCTTTTCTATAAACAAGTTAGATCAAATATCTAAGACACTAAACAAGGTAAGTACTACACATGCTCTAAACTGAAACATTAAACACCAGATGTGGACTTCCCAGCTTTTGAATAAATCGGGAGCAGCAGAATCAATGCTGAATTTTAGCAATTCATGAGGGCAGAACCACGTTTCTATCTCTATAACACTGCATGCAAGAGGAAGACTTAGTTCTATTTATGATGCTTAAAGGAGATCAACATCCGGCATTCAGACTGTTTTTATAGACCATAGTTCTAATGGGATTCAAATCACAAAGCGTTTCAGAATTACCATAACTTGGCATCAGACCAGGACACCTGCTTGCTTCGGGAGGTTTTGGGATTTTTTCTTTAATGTTCTTTAAATAACTCAATACATGGAGCGCTTTAGAGCCTGAATGCCTGAACCACGAAGATTCTGTCCACAGGAAAACTGTCTTTTTGATCCTTTGTGCACGGATGGAAAAGGCAGGCCTGCGTCAGATCAGTGGTTCCTTCAGAGCAGTGAGGAGGCGGCTCCGATGGTCCTGCTGGTATTCAGCACTAGCTGTTAAGAGTTTCACTTACATACGTACTGACTGTAAGAACCTAACTGCCTCGTACATCTCAAAGCCCACCATAAAAGCAAACACAGCAATTATATAATTGCACGAGTATACATTACATTCTCCATTTAGTTCAGAGGAACAAGTTGAGTGTGTGTCACCGGGCTGGATACGCACACCACACGCAGCACTGTGCGAGCAGCTCGCTAAGCACACTGCGGGCTGATGGAAGGGCTACAAGGCAGCCACTGTATCACACCCTTTGTGATCTATTGTCTGCAGTATACAGCCTGTTTGCTGACAGATGCCGAGCTGTACAGTTTTTGATTCTGTATTAATTTGAACAGGAGAAACACAGTAACACAGCGATCGGCTGTGTTACTGTGTTTCTCCTAGCAGTACTTCAAAGCAGAGAACTTCGCATTTAAGAACACCAATTTTTTTTAAAGGAAAAGCACAGAAACTGCACGGCCCCTGCCAAGGAGTCACAGGCCCAGGCTCCCTCGGAGCAGCGCCCATCCCTCCGACAGGCGTCCGCAGCGCCGTTCGGGGCCGCCCGGCCACGCACAGGTAAGCTCCCGCCGCCCGCAGCCGCACCGCTCGGCACGGCCCCGCCCCCCGCTGCGGGGCACGCCGGGCTCAGCCCGCCGGGACGGCTGCAGCGCCCCCACCGGCGGCGGGTCCGGGCCCCCGCGGCAATGCCCGCCTCCCGGCGGGAGCCCGCCCGCCGCCGCGGTTTCCAGGGAGATACGCACGCCCCTGACCTCCCGCCTCCGCGACGGCAGAGCGGGCCTCCCGCTTCTTCTTCGCCTTTTTTAATTCAGTAGGGCCGCGACGTGGGGACGGAAACGACGGCCGCGATTCCTGCACAGGCGCGGGAACGCGGTGCGGCTGCGGCGGGCAAACGGCTACGGGTGAAGGCGCCGCTCGGTCGAAAGCCCGACCCGGCACGGCGGCGGCGCCCCGGCCTGGAAAGGATGCCCCGTGCCGCGTTCTGTTCCTCCGCTACCCCCTCTCCTCGCCGGGCGGCTCTGCCGAGGCCGGGTCCGGCTCTCCCAGGCGGCGCCGCAGCCTCACTCACCCGAGTGCTGCGGGTGCGCGGCCGTGGAGACAGATGTACGGGAGGGTTGCGCAGGACTTGTGCCCGGCAGGATAAGATGGAGATGTGGCACATCGGTGCTTCGCCTCACCGGATTTCAAAACGTATAAAACCGATGTACAGATACCTGAGTTACCGAGAGAGATGGATGTCTGCTTGAAAACGATAAGATGTATTCTGCCTTAAACAAGAGTGGAATAAACGCAGAAGGAGGCAGCGGATCGTCCCTGTGCACACACAGCTGTGTTAAAAATCATACGAAACACCACATCCAGATTTGTCTCAGAAAAAAAATGAAAGAAAAATCCCAAAGCAGTCCGATATGCTCCACCAACCATATGACCTCAGAGCAAACGTAAACACTACACATTTCCTACCGAGACAGAATTAGTCTTGAATGCCTAGCAAAATAATAGGCTGTTGTTATTAAATATTTTATGATATTGGTAAATGATCCATCCAGCATACATTTAATTTCACTTGCAACCCAGTTTTCATGCATAATTAAAGTTTGACTTGCATAGGAATAACACTAACAACGCTATTAGGGTGCATCTGGTCACCCAGCGCACACAATGTCTTGGAATCACACTGTGTGCAGCCTTCCCAGCCCGCCTCACCCGATGTAAGAAAATGCCTGGCTTCACTAAAAATAAGGAAATAGCAAAATCGCCACTTAGATTTTAAATACTGAAGGGTGTGAATAATCTGTAAAAAAAAAAAAAAAAACAAAAAAAAAACGAAAACAAAAACTGACCTGTTCAAATTGCTGTTTTTCCAATCCATGCACTGTTTTTATTAATTAGGAACCAACCCAGACCGACCGTCACTTTATAACGTCTGACATATTCCCTGTCCTCCCGGTGCAGCAGATCCTCCCGCGGCTCGCAGCCCCGCCGTGCCGGTACCATATGCTTTATTGTTCAGCGAGCAGCGCAGCGCCGCGCACAAAGCCCCATTACCTACTGCTGCCGGCGCCGTTCGCTCACTGAGGCTGCCTGTACGATCACATGGGAGCGCTGCCGGAGGAAGCCAGGCATGCCACTCATCTCACTGACTATGGATTTTTTTTTTTTCCACCTCCCTCCCCCCCATCAGCTGAAGTCTGCTATGAGGAAGGAATAACAAGTCCTGAAGCTTCTTTAGCTCGTGAAGGCAGCAGACGCCATGGAAAACCCCCTCAACTTTTTATTATTATTATTTGTAATTATTATTCCCTTTGTAACAAAAATTCAGGAAGACATTTGAAAGAGTTTTTAAGTCGTTTTTCCTTGCGAGCAGCAGTGAAAACCTTGCAGCGTCTGCAGTACTGCACACACACTGCCATTAATATTCTAAAGAAGTAATATTTTGCCAACACGTTTAATCTGCTGGTGTTTATCCTTTATGTGGAGGATGAACGTCTGAATGAAAAATTGTTCCTAAAAAGCAGCCCCTTGATTTCAATTTGTCTCATCCAAGGGCATTATCCTGCTATCTCTGATCATAAAATTAGCTTTGCTGGTTTCAGTGCGACCGTTCAGGTGAATAAGAATTGGCCATTTGAGCAAGGATTATTCCCAGAGCAGAATGACAAATTATACAGCGCAATGAAGTCTGATCCCTTCTGATATTGTGTGTGATGATGCTCAGGTTTGGGTTGGCTGGTTTTGTCTTTTTGTTGTCTTTTATTTTAGACAAATTTTAAATTGAAATAATATATTGCCTCAAAGCTTAGTATTTACCCGAGGGTTTTATACAGAACCAAGTGAATAAGTACATGCAAAATTACACAAGCATTTATATATAAAGAAAGTAATAAAGATTATTTTTTCCATCGATAACATCAAGGCTCCACAATCCACCACAGATTTTTTCAAGATAGCCTGATTCCTACCTCAGAATTATCAGAATATTCTAGTTTTAAATCTTAACAGAGAGCGAGGGACGACAAATGAACATCTCCATCCTGAAAAGCTGTGCTAAGCAAGTAATTAACCATAATAACAACACCGAAAAGATGCAGCTCCCCTATGAAATTGTGAATTATCTCTGGAACAATTCATAGCATTTTCAAAACATAAGCTGGCAAAAAGAAACTGTTTTCTCATTAACATTCCACAAATGGAATCCCAACTCCTCTTGAAAACCCCCCTCATTAGAATAAATGACAGCTTGTTGCACTTTGTTGGCTTTATTCTGGTACTATGGAAGTTTTGCTACTGATTTGCATGGAAGAAGGAACAAGCATGACAAACATTCACGTGCTTTACTGTCGTCATGCAAATCAATGACAAAACTCTCCAACTCTTTATTGTTCTCCTCATCATGTATTATTAAGGTGTTCTATCAGCTGATATGCAGTCTCTGTGATTGCACTGAATTATAAAAGACAGGAAGGACACAGAACTGCCTACTGCTCAATCCAGCGACGAAACCCTGCTAGAATCTCACATTCATTTTGTTAAATAAATAAAAAAAATTTCTATTATCAAGAATGTATGTATTTTAAAATGCCACCATTTTTCTCTGCCCAGAGACAACAACTGAGCAGATGGCTGGTGGCTGAGAACTCTCCACATCTCTTAAGCAGGAAACACTACACATAGACATTAATGAGAAGAAATGAAAGCAGGCTAGACGAGCTGCTAACGAACAGCTGGGTTAGCTGCAGCTATGCATATTTTTCCCCTGGCAATATCATTGATGATGTCACAAGGCTAGTGGAGGAAGACATAAACAAAAGGCAGGCATTTTGCTGCAGCAGCACTATGGGGGGGGGGGGGGGGGGAGGGGGGGCGGAGTGGGGGAGAAAAAGCAAATGCTTGGCAGATGGAAAGAACAAAAAGAACCGGTAAGGTAAAGGGTATTATTCCACATTTTCTGGGTGTTATTATATATACTAGGGAGCACTTTTCAAATCTTGAAAGGTAGAGGAAAACATATTCAAGAAGATACTGTTAAACCAGTTTGCAGGAATTAGCTGCTTCTGCAGGCAGACAATAGCAGCAAGCAGCTTTCATGCTGTATGAAAAACAGCCTCCGTTATTCAGCTCTTCAAGTTTGGGAGAGAAAAAAAAAACGCTTCAATCCTCCACAGTAAAATCTGGAATTTCCAAATTCTGACTTGACTTTTTTTAGGAACCTACATATATTCCACCCCATACTCTATTCTTACCGGTATATTAAATAGAAGCAGGTCCCTATCAGAACCTTCTTCTGCAATTTCACTGTACTATTATAGAAATGCCTTTAACCCCTGAGGAGTTAGAAATCACCCAAGAGTTTCAAAGCAGCAAGAACCCAGATCTCCCCTGCCACTTCACAAAAGGAAGATCTCCAAACACTTCCTGGTATCTCTCATACAGGACTTGTTGAATTTTCCCTATGAAGTCCTGTTCATCATAGGACTTTCACTGGGAAAATCCAACATCAACTCTCTTTGAAACAACAGTGGAAGTAAATGTGCAAATTCTCAGCAATCCTCCCACCCAAAGCCTCCCATGGGAGACAAGGGAGAAGCAAGGCTCCTAGTAAATCCACATGAAAAACAGAACCAAGAATCTGCTGACAAATTGTAAATACAGGTAAATTGTCTGCCAGATCCCACACAGCTCTGAAGGAAGACCAATTCAGAGGGAAATTTTTATGCTTTCCTCTTCCACTGAGGCTACAGCTAAAGGCAACTGTTGAAGTTTGGATGCTGAATCATCTCCACCATTATAAAAGAATGCATGAGTAAAGCCTGCTTTATTCTAGCTGGTATGCATTTAAACTTGAGTACTTTTACACAGATTATATGCACTAAAACATAGATCTTGCACAGATTTTTTTTTAAAAAGCACCACTTATCAGAAAACAGACTAAAATTTGATCTTCAGGTCATTCTCACCTTATACAATTACACTGTTTTGTACTGAGCCTAATTTGCTGTTCAGAATCTTATATCACAGTTTCATGATTCCAATATGAATTAAAACTATTATTGAGGCAGCACTGCTTAATCGCATGAGACAAAAAGGAGCCATTTGCACCTTGTGCCTTATTTTTCCAAAAGAGTACCTTAAAATAAAATGCAAGAGCACTGATTTCTCCAAGAAGACCGGAATGCTAGTTTCCACACTAGCTGAAAAAAGAGGGTTTTGATCATACTCTTTTTTGCAATTTAATGATAAATCTGAAGCCCAGAGTTTATCAGAAGTGTCCCACAGACCACCCATGCTTTACTCCAGCTCTCAAAAGTAGTATAGTTTGGAGGTCATGCCTTGTATTTTATCAGCACCAACAGTTCCAAATGCCTCACAGTTGACTTTTAGGTTTTGAAGTCAGAGGTTTGCGATCATTTCATCAGTAACATCTACAGATGTTGCGAATGCAACCTCCTCTAATTTGAGCTCACGATGAGGTATTGCTACAAATTTCCCATGGAACAATGCCATTCCAGTAGTTCTACAGAACTACTTTCTTTGACAGAAAATAGTGAAATATTAAAGCTCTTCATTTGAAGTTATTGTCAATACCACTGGGGTAGGATAATCTTAAATATTAATTCCACATACTTCTTTCCAGACCAAATATAACTTAATCAAATACCCTTTCTCTCCCTGGAATCCCTGTTTTTCTTTCTCTGGATGCATCACAGCTAAAGCTGAACTGTCTTCAAGCAGTTCCATATTAACCACTCAGTTCAAAATTCTGGGGCTTGTATGATTTCAATAGCATGTCTGAAGAACATATTTTGGATTCTTGAAGTACATAAATATGAAAAACTTAAATTACATTTTCTACAGAGAAGTATAACAATATTTTGAAATAGAGTCTAAAATTTGGGAAAATTGATAAATCTATTTGAAAACCTTTTACCTTTCAAAATCCAAATGATTTTGAAAGGTAAGGCAGCATTAAAAAAGATTATTACACCTGAAGGGCAGGCATTAGAAGCTGTTATGATTTCAGCCACCTTAGTTCAGAGTTACTCCAAAGAGTGACTCTACAGCATGTCAGTGTAAGACTGTCAGTGCCACCCTTCATTCTTACATCTGGCACATTTCTCATGTCAGTTTGAAGGGCAGTACATACAGTTTCCTTATTTTCTGACTTCTAAAGTTTCTTCACACCAAGAGCAACTTCCTAAATTACATGGTGCAAAGCAGCCACAGAGTAGCAATGATGCTCTTTATGTATTTCATGAGATATACAATATCCAACTTCTACCAATTATCTTCAAAGCAACCTCATTTTTACTGATACATTATTGGTATATCTTACAATATCTGAATCTTTTTAAGATTAAAAAAAAAAAAAAAAAAAAAATGTCTTAACCTCCATACTAGGCTGGTATCTCAGGGGAAAGCACACTTTCTTCCAGAAAGCAGCTGGATGGACTTGAGCAGTACTATGACTTAAGAGCTGCTGAGTTCAAACCAAAATAACTCCTGTAGTAAATAATTAGGGTTTCCTTCTCCTTTTGCAAACTTTCTGAAAACTGCTGGTTAACTATCAAAACAAAAGAATGCATTAACTCTGTGGCAGGTGAATTGTTATACTGAGATGTACAGCAAGCAGCAAAATAATCTCTTCATTGCTGTTACATTAGATTATGTGAATAATCAAAGCAATTAAATTAAGTGTTGCAGTAATGCTTGATACAGCCAGCATTAGCCTTATGCAAAGTCCAAAACACCAGCAGAAAACACACTTTCTCAAAAAAAAAAAAAAAAAGAAAAGAAAGAAAAAAACCCAGAAAGCAAGCTTTATACTGAAGAGCAAACTGCTTGTTTTCAAGTTAAAAAATAAAAATAAAAAAGTCTCAAAAAACCTAAATACTTTAAGAAGAGAGACTGCCTGTGCTGTCTTGTATGCATTTCATAAGCCAGCTTTGCTCCAGCTAGTTTCCATGACAGCTCAGACACAGCAACATGATCAGTGCCAGGGAGTAATTCAGAACTACACAGCTATGCTCGGTGCCATAAGATATTGCGAGACAAATGCAAGAATCAAAGGTGGTTTTTAGTTTTTAATTAACTGACATACTCTCTACTGCCTTTGCTTTTCTCCTGCCTGGCTGCTGAGCACACCTTTTCTCACAGTATCATTTTCCAGTTCAGAAATTTCACTTGGCTGTTGAACAGCAGAAAGATTAAAAATAAAAATTTAAAATAAAATCTGAAAAAGGAAATACCTGAAGCAAGCATGGTAGCTATTTTTTTTCTCTTTTTCTTTTCCTCTAAATAGAAGGTCACCGAGACAGAGGAGCTCAAAGCAAAAAAAAAAAAAAAAAAATCCAGTCAGGAGGAAGACCACCATCTTTCCTTACTGACTTACCATCAGTATCACCTCACAGAGCACTGCTGTAACCAGTAACATTGTCTCATCCCTCACTTCCACCATTTACTTAGTGAAGCATACAAACTGTTCAGATTTTACGAACAATTCAAGATTCATTCCACTAGAAGATGAATCTTTCATTGTTGTTTCTTCCCGACTACCATAGATACATGAATTTCAATTTGAGCAAAGACGGCGATAAAATATAATAGATCTGAACCACAATACAAACAAGCATTTTTTAACAAGTCGGCAGTAACTCACAAGGCATCACAACTTACAACACATTTTCACTTACAATAAAACACATAGTGAACTTTTATACCTATAGACCAGAACATAACTAAATTCTAAAATAAGGTGTCTCCACTGAATTTCTAAACATCAGTTTAGGATCTCATTCCAGAGGAAGCGACTTTGCTGCAAGACTTGTTCCTGCCTTTATACATCCCACATACCATCCTACATCTCATTTACAGTTTAAAATAACACTGAATTTTAGATTTAGAAACTCTTTGCTGTTTCAAGTAACCTTTAAAGTCTAGAAACCAATTCTCATGTAATAATTCTGTCCATAATGATTTCTCTTTGGCCAGCATTGATTTCTTTCCCTCATGTGTTTCCAGAGGAGCTTGAAAATATATTTTCTTTACTTCTTTGTTTGTGCACCAGCATCACTGATAGTATCAGCATTGCACTGGGAATTTTATTGCTCCTGTTGAGTTTTCTAAACCAAAAAGAGCACAACACATTTTTCCCCCATAAGTTCCATGACAGCAGACTACACGGAAAAAAAAAAACTAAGTGTATTTTGCAGAAGTATCCTCTCCTTATCCCTTGAAGACGTGGTAATGCTCTGACCTTCTCCAAAATCAATGTTAAAGAAAATCAGTGAAAAATCCTAACATATATTTAACATCCAAAATAAATTTCATAGCATATATACCAGATCTTAATCAAGTCAAAACCTGAACCGCTATGTTATTGCAGCAGACACTTTGCTATTTCTTTATAATATCTTGGGGATTACACTTTTGTGTGGAACTGTTCAACGTTGAAATAAAACTTAAAGTCATGTCCCTCCATTTCAGAACTAAGCTTTCCAAGAAAGAATGACTGCCATTTCCAACAATAAAAACACAGTATTTGACAATAAATATATTCAATAAAGAAAGACTTCCTGCAAGGTTTATATTCAAACAGTTTGAATAAGCTCATGAATTTATGACATGGACAAAAACTTGGGCTGTGTGGACCACTGACATTACCTGACAGGAAATTGCATCATTTAGCAGTTTTCAGTGTTGCAGAAAAGCACTGATTACTACCTCCAGTGTTATTTTTGGCATCCCTGTAGTGACCATGGTTTCTCCATCAACTTATCCTTCGGCCAGGCATTTGTAAGCATTAAGGATATTATCTCTGTCACAATATTTTCCTTTCTAGTAGCATACGGACACTGTTTGTTCCTGCTATAATAGATGGAAATAATACTCGTGTTGTCAAATATTTAGAAAGAGTCCAGTCAGCTTGTCTGTTTTGACCCAGGTTACAGCAAAGGTGCAAGCTGACAGCACCAGCTGTCATTTGATGTTAATAGACTTCTACCGGATAAACAGCTCTGAGCCTGTTGAGAAACTAACCAGTTTTGTGACTGAAAAGTATAAAGTCGAGGTCCTTGGCTGTCTTGTTCTATAGCTTCAGGTAGGCAAATTTCACTGACACTACTATAGTTCTGGCTGTGTCCGAGAAACCATTTTCATTCTACTCTAAGTCTACTGTTGCTAACGGTTACATGTGTCACCAGGATACAGGATTCTTAACACAGACTTCTTAACACAGACTTCCACCATTTCAGATTTCAAGAAGCATAAGCATTTGCCAGGGCCACTGCTCTATTCTTCCACAGCAAAAGACAACTTCACTGCCCTAGATGTCTTGGAATGAGATACAGCAGTGGCACCATTTACACGCAGGAATTTTTTTTCATATAATTTACAGTGGCAACGAGTTCACAACTGTGCATCCTGCAGTTTTCTTATTATCTCCAGTGCCTAGACAATTTCTGAGTGGTCATATTTAGCTTGTAGAAGACTTAAAAGGGCAGGTGGTACTTACTCTTTGCTGATCCTACTATTCTTTCACCATGCTTGCAGACAACCTGAAAAACTACATTGGACCAAACCCAGATCAATAATTACTCGCCTTTTGATGACAGCCAGGCTGACAAGCCATGAAATAGGCAAATTTTGAAGAGAAAAGCAGTATCTCCAAGTAGACAACTGAGATGACTAAGAAAACTGGACCCTCTGAGAACACAAGAGAGAGATCATACACTGTCTTTTTTTTCCTAACTGCAGAAGTTCGTCTCACTAAAGTAGTATTACTTTCTCCACAAACCTTACCCTGATAGCTATCTCTAGATTATCATACTGCAATAAGAATAGCACTAACAGATTCCAAAGAGGTCTCTGCCTTAAAAGATATATATTTTTAATGTCAAACAAGAGACAAAGGTACATTCAGAGAGCTAGGAGCGCAGAGAAAACAGAGATGTCACTTGTTATCCCATAAAAGTTGTTATCACATAACAGACTGAGAAGAACTTGCTTCTGTATCAAGAAACAGAAGCAAATAGTATACCTTTAGAACAGTAAAAAAAAAAAGAAAAAGCATGCTGCTAAAGGGGATACAAAGAGATGCATCAAACAGGTCAGGGAGACACTGCCTTTAAAGCAGCGCTGATATACACAAGAACACATTAAGAATAAGATTTGTTAAGGCTAGGATTTTGTGGTATTTGAGATTGGAAATACTAAAAAGTTTGTTTCACAGTTCTTAGAGTAGCATCTTAGAGGATATGCATAAGAAAAACTGCTCAATGGAAAAATGATTTTACAGTAAAAAGCTGAGAGGGATACACCTATATGTTCACTGCACACTTTTATGAGATTAAATGAAAAAGGTTGCCAAAAATATAAATGTACAGAAAGGTATGGGATGGGGAAAGAAAAAATGAATTGCCAATGGAAAAATAAATTCAATAGCATTTAGGAGAACCATGTCTGGGAAAACGCACAGACAAAGCAACGTTTCGGAGGATGAAATACAGTAAATTCCTGAAGGTGGTTTGTGAAAGATGAGGTCAGAATGTTTATTCTGATAATGTAGCAAATGCATTTGTATCTAGAATATATGTAAATAAGGCACATAGGTTCTAAGGTAATTGAATGACAAAGTAAATGATTGAACACCAAAAACACGATGTTGTGACACCAACAGTCAAAATTTGCTAGGAATATATTTCTAGCCTTTATAAAAATAACAACAACAAAAGATCAATTAATTTGCATCCCAAATCTTCAGCAGAGACAAAATTCACAAAGTGAAATGTGCACTGAGCAAGAACTGGAAGACAGGAAAGGTAACTACATAAAATCAGAAAATTTGTGAAGAAAGGACCAATGACCCCAGACTATTGTGAAGGGGGAAGCAGTGGGGGGTGGGGGGGAGGGAGCTTAAAAAAAAAAAAAAAAAAAAAAAAAAAAAAGAAACCCACAACAACAAACCAACAAGATACTAGTCTACAGATACAGGCTGACAGCTGAATCACATCTAGCCTGAACAGGGACTGGAATGAAAATTCCTGCCTCTCCACACATCTGGTGTTTTGTTCATTCCCAGCATACAAACAAGGTACCCAGGTGGCTCTGCTGTGGGTAGCACTAGAACACTCTATCCAGCACCCAGTCAACCAAGCCAAAGCCAAAGCTTCAGACAACAAATACAGACACTCACAGGCTCAAGTATACTTTAAAAGTCAAATATGATAATTTTTACTAAGCAGTGAGTAACCAGTGAGAACTCTGAAGCCAAAGCCCGATAACATATAATTCTGCAGTATGTATAAAAAAATGCAACAAATAGCACACATTCCTAAAACAAGAGCAATTGCAAATAAACGACCAAGCACTTAGGAATTGTCAGGTAACTGTTATTTTTTTCCTTATAAATGTGTCACTAGTGTTTTAATGCCAAATTTGAACTCTTCTTTGGCTTGTAAGAATTGACATCATGGGACTGGCTGCAAACAACTGAGATTAGTTTCCAAAACCAGTTCAAACTCCAAAAGCTTTTTCTGGTGAGTAACTTTATGAGACCTTGAGCAATTTAATTATCCCATGCCTTGCTTCTCCATTAAAGAAAAAAAGCAATCAAATACCTTATTGTTACTTATCCCACAGTTGCGCTCTTAGTGATAAAAAGAACAAAGTATGTGCGACACCGCCAGCTGGAGAGGACCTGCCCAATCATTTGGAAAATTATTTTCCAAAACTGTTAGTAACAAAAAAAAGTTATAATGGCAAATGGAAATTAAGAAAATTTAAGTCTCATATGAACTTCACATTTCTGTCCAAGTAACAGCAGTAGGTGGATGGGAAAGTACTATTTCTTCTGATATCCTATCACTTGAACTTACAAAAAAGTCCCTCAGATAGGAAAAGTTTAAACAAGCTAGCATTATTTTCGTATACACAAAGCAGTTAAAAGCCATTTATTCCTCCTCTCAGAGATAATCCCTGCTAATTGCTCTAGTCATGGAAATGAATTCTGTGGGAAAGGATAATGAAGAATACTTGTCAAATTGGTAATGTCATTATTTCACTGCACAATCCAAACAGTATAATCTGACCCATTCCCAGCATGCTGAGTATCAGCCTACAGAAAAAGACCCATGCGTAAGCCATTCTGACCTTTCCTGATAGTTTCTTCTGACCTTTCTGACTTCATTAGACTGCTGTGTAGAAAAGCCTAAATAAAGAAATAAGGGAGCTGTTGGATACTCTTGATGGATTAGAAATAACAAGAATGCGTCTAGGTCTTTAGTTACAAACCAGACCACTGAATTTCAATGTTTTTCAAGGAATCAAAATGACAATACGGATGATGATGAAGAAATAGGGAGAAACAGTGTTAATATTTAAAAATGAATAATAATTTTTAAATTGTTCATCAGCATCCTTAACCATTTATTCTGACGCAATGTTATAGGGTCGGGTTTTTAAGTTTCTGACTCAGTGAGAACAGATATTAAAAAACAATGGTCCCAGCACAGTTATTCTCATTAAGTAAGAATGTAACTTCAGCATCATGCTGAAAGAAGGCCTTAGTCTCTTCTGGACAGATCTGTTTAATTAATCTCTCAAATTCCCAAAGCAGGGAAACTCTAGAGCCTAGCATACAGGACTCTGAAATCCTTGCATCACATTTCAGCCACTACATCACATAACCAACACTATGTGTATCTTAACAGACAAAAGGATACAGATGCTATGAAAGTGCTAATTCATTAAATAATGCGGTTTCTTCAGTGGAACTACTCACAATTCTCACACTGGTTCCAAGACCTGAAGTAGAAAATTCCAACGTTTTTATAACTTGCTTAATAGGAAGTATCAAATACATAAATTATTTTTGCTCACTAAATATGGAGTTTTGCCTTTCGTTTTTCTTTTTTTTTGCTAGTATTAATACCTGCACAAAACTCTCAGAAAGGAAACCACAGCTCCACAGCAGAAAACCCTCATATTGTGAGAGAAATCCTGCAGTAGTTACTCTCTATGTTGGAAGATGGGGCACAAGCCTTTTTGTCTCTTACTTCTAACTTCTAGGGAGAAAAGTAATATAAGAGAATTTACAGTCAGACACACATTTCAAGTTCCCTTTTAACGTAACTTCTGATTAAAACCTATCTTGTACTGAACCACTGGAAGATTTTTAGTATAAGATTTTTTTTCTTTATATGCTTAGCTGCTCCTAAAATCACGACAGTGGCAGATAGGCTGACCTTACTCAAGGAGTTCAGGCTTTATCATGGTACCCATTAAAATGCAGCCAATGTAATATAAAATTAAATTATGCCCATTTTAAAGAAAAAACTAGCTCATTAGTTTCTGAAGTATCAGCTGTGAGACAGCTGCTCAATTGTCCTGAAGTTTTATAGATCCTGGCATGGGAAAACTGTTACATTTGTGATAGCAGAGATCATTTCCTTCAGCAGCTTACAGCATTCGGTAAAGCTTTGTGTGTGATACATTTCTCCTAGGCTAATCAAACTTACCCCACTAGCACCAAGCCTGCACTATCAGAAAAGAACATTTGCAGTAACTCTCATGCCATTTTCTAGTGCAGAAAACAGCCACTGGCTCTAGATACATAACACAGCATAAGCTGTTAAAGGACACAAACGTTAAAAACAACTGAGTCAGGTTTCTTCTACACGTTGTACAGTTGCTCCATCCAGGCAGCTGTTCCAGCACAATTAGATCAGTCTTTCTGAACTCCACAACCCCTAGTTAAGACAACAGTGCACATATGTACACCTTCCATCTTCATCTGTATGCAGCCCTTGCTCAATTATTTCAGAAGTCATAGATGGTTTGGGGTCTTTTTACTCCTCTGTTATTAGCCAGGGATTGTCACATAGAGACAGTGGATAGGAACCTAGTATTTGGACATGAAAAGTCAAAAGCAGAACTGTTACTACATTATAACTCTTTCTTACATACAACAGAAATAAAGCCTGTTTGGTAAAAAATTGGCATCTTGTTGGTATGCAGAAATTTCTATCAATTGTCTGTACGTAACTGAAAGAAATTCAGATCTGGTAACATATAGAGTGAAGAAACCACTCCAGAAAGAGGCAAAGGGCTCCACTTGATGCATCAGGGTGTATACTTTTAATTTACTTGCACTTTTCAGGCTTTTGACCAATTGATGACCAATTCACGCTTCTGAGGAGGGCTGACCCGCAGGGAGAAATTAAATGGAGGCTTCTGACACTGACTGGGAAGAACGTACATGGGGTGCCAACAAAGCATGAGAAAGACAGGCTACTGCCTGGGGGAGGTGGCACAGAAGCAACAAGACGCCTGAGGTAGCAGGTGTAATGTGTTGTGAAACAAGTGCAAGATAAGCACTTCTAAAGCTGTGCTGAATTAACTGGCTAACACAAAAGCCTGGACATAACTTCTCATCAATAATTCTGTGCAGATCCATCTCTATCAAAGGTTACATTGTGAATCTTCCCAGCTTTTCTATGCCTTATAATTGGTTTATTCCTGTGAGTTAGACACAAAAAGTCAAGCTACCATTTAAAAAAACACATAGAATAAACTTCCCCTACACAAAAGGAACGGCAAAGAGAAAACATTCCAAGAGGACTGTTAAGATGAATAGGATAACTACTCTGTTATCATATTATTTATTTACGCTATTATCTCATGTATTAAGTTATTTACGTTATTTATTAAACAAAGCTTGGAAAACTTGGGAACTACAGGCTAGCCAGTCTCATCTCTGTGCCTGGCAAGACTGTGGAGCAGATCCTTCTAAAAGACCTACACTAAGACACACGGAAAATAAAGACGAGGTGACTGGTGGTAACCAACATGGCTTCACCAAGGGCAAGTCATGCCTGACAAATTTGGTGGCCATTCATGATGTCAGCGGATACAGGAAGAGCAATTGACCTCATCTACTGGACTTGTGCAGTTTGGCACTGTCTCACATGACATCCTGGTCACCAAATTGGAGAAAAAATATATATGACGGACAGACCATTCACTGGATAAGGAATTGGCTGGATGGTCACACTCAGAGAGTTGCGGCCAATGGCTCAATGTCCAAGCTGAGACCAGTAATGAGTGGTGTTTCTAAGGGATCAGTGTTGGGACTGGTGTTATTTAACATCTTTGTAGGCGACATGGACAGTGGGATTGAGAGTATCCTCAGCACATTTGCAACACCAAGCAAAGTGGTGCAGTTGACACACTAGAGGGAAGTGATGCTAACCGGAGGGACCAGGACAGGCTTCAGAGGTGGGCCCATGCCAACCTCCTGAAATTCAACAAGGCCAGGTGCAAGGTTCTGCCCCTGCGCTGTGGCAATCCCTAGCACAGATACAGGTTTGGTGGAGAATGGCTTGAGAGCAGCCCTGAGGAGAAGTATTTGGGAGTGTCAGTTGTTGAAAGATTTAACATGAGCCAGCAATGTCCTCAGCACAGAAGGCCAACTGTATCCTGGGTTGCATCAAGAGAAGTATGAACAGCAAGTCAAGGGAGGCGACTCTGCCCCTCTACTCTGCTCTCATCAGACCCCACTGTATGCAGGAGTACTGCACACAGTTCTGGAGCCCCAAAATAAAAAGGGCATGGAGTTGTTTGAACAGATCCAGACAAGGGCCACAGAGATGATCAGAGGGCTGAAGCACTCTCCTACAAAAACAGGCTGAAAGAACTGGGGCTCTTCAGCCTGGAGAAGAGAAGGACTTTGAGCAAACTGGTCTAAAAGGAGGTATATCCCCCCTGTAGCAGGGGGGTTGAAAATAGGTCTTAAAAGTCCTTTCCAACCCAGACCATTCTATGTTTCTAAAAGGAACCCCACCCTTTCAGGGGCTTAGAACTAACTGCAAACATATTCTAAATCCCATAAAAATGAAGACTTTTGTTTAAATACATTATTTGGTCTGCAAATTATTTACTGTTTAATGTGGAAATAAATACACTAAATGAACTGCTAAGGTATTTTATCCCCAAAGCAACACAAGAGGAAAGAATTTATGTATTTGCCTAAGAGAAAATCCCTCCTTGCAAGGAAGAGCAGATGAAGCTGTTTGACTGAGAAGGCAGCAAAGGGAAGGAATGCCCCTTTGGACACACAGATCTGCTCTACCTGAACAACAGTGACCCTAACTGCTCCTGGTACCCAGGTAAATGTGCACTTCGAGAAGGTTTAAGAGAAAAACAAGAGGGGGAAAGCTGTGCTCTTATCTGAATATTTTTTCATCACAATGAACGAAAATACCAACTCCTATAGTAAAACACAGCTACCAACAATCAGGCATGAGACTGCAGACAGCTGCAAGAATTGGGTGCTTCTCTGGGGAGGCAACTTAAAGTCCTTTTCTTTATCTATAGATTTGATAGTGAGTGAAAGGCTGTACAACAGCAGATAAAAATCCTTCTTCTCTGTAAATGTTTAGCAGATGACACCTGAAGTTTAACTGCAGGACCTTATTTTCTATGTAAAATGGCAGCACTGGGCCTACCTATCATCTACAACTGCATTTCATCAACAATTCCACTGTCTGTGTTTGGCCCAGATTGCTTTGCAGAATGCTTTTTATCCTTTTATCAACAAAAACTAAAATACAGTAAGCAAATTTAGGTCAGAAACTGAAATCACCCACAGGTTAGGGCAAGTACTTCAAGTATACTAAGGTAAGACTAGTTCCTCAACAACAACTTTAAAACATCTTTGAGCTCAAAAATAATACTCTTACTAAGAAGATACTGAACAATAAGACACAATGCAGTTCTACAGAAATACTGAACAACAAGCCTTCATGCTATTAAAAAGCATTAAGGCTAGAACTTCTACATCATGTACTTAAGAAATCCCAACTTTTTTTTCTTTTGAAATCAACATTTAATATCGATTTTATTCACATTACATAGAATTATGTTCTAATTCTTGACAGAAGGTCAGTTTATCCACTACAAATATGGAAAAATATGCAGAAGACAGCCCTCTTTTTCACTGAAGCTGTATTAGACTACTGGTATTCAAATAAATATTCAGGTATCCAATATGGTTGCCTAAAGCATTTTAATACAGCATGAGAGATAGAAAACAAGAATGAACATCATAGCACTCAGAGCACTCTGATGTTACACTCTGAATGAATGATTCAGAAGATTCTACGTGTTCGCACACCTATTAATTGTCAAGCTTCCTTAAAGGATTTTTCTTGCTAATAAGCCCTATCTAAGCCTCCTCTGATCTCTAAAACCCATTAAGAGTTAATGAAGTCATGAAAAAATTCACCAGAACCCTGAGAAACAGCCTCAAAAGTTTTTTCTTCAAAAATGACCACGTAATTAAGCCTTAAGCTGCAAGGTTTGTACACTGTAATTCAAATAAATCTGAAGTTGTTCTTATACTGCAACACAAACATACCACTCTTTTGCCCCACGTTTTTACGTATGTATCCCGTCTGTCTAGAGAAGGGCACATATTAACAGTGCCCTTACCCAGTTTGATGTGTAAAATATTTGGTACTTGAAAACTACTCACAAATGCCCTCTCTGATGCAGCCAAAGGAATACTGGTCTATTTCCTTTCCAAATCCCATTTTTAGTTGCACCCACCAGTGGAACAGTGGTAGCAGTAAGGCTCATTTGGTAAGTTTTCCTGCAGAGTTCACCAACTTACTGACTTAATGGAGCACTCCTAAAGTCATCAGGGCTGTTTTCTGTTGTGTTTGCTTAATTTTTTTTAATTATAATTCCAACTTCTGGCACACTAAGCACTCAAATGAGAGGAGTTCTCTTCTTTACACAATATCACTAGAGCAAAAGAAAATAACTCAACAGATAATTAGAAATCAGACTACATAATCTAAGGCACCAACTACTGAAAAAAAGTTAAGTCTCAGCTGTCTTTGTTAATGTGCAATAAGGATAATCTAGGAAAGGTAAAAAGAAATAATATAAGTTCATTTGACTCTGACCACGAAAACAACCAACAGGAGAAAGGAATAAGTGTGGTCATGGAACACTGCCCATGTGCGCAGCTCCACATGCTACAGAGCCGTACATAAGCAGAATACTACTACATTTAGATCTATGGTTGTTCACAAGAGGACAGTTTTAGTATCTGCTTTAATTTTCTGGTTTCAGACATTTCAGGATAAGAGTCAACTACACTCATGCTTTCCAGTTTTTCCTTCATTAATATGTGCAGCATTTAAAAATAACAGTCTAACAACAAACATGTGAAAGAAAAACTGTACATGTTTTCAAGGATCACAGCAAAACTTACAGCAAATTATGAACATGGTATCTAAGAGATAGCTTTTATTTTCCTTTATTTATCAAGCATTTTAATTACTGTGTGGTGAAGCTCTTATTATAGCACACAGATTACACACAAGCTCTTTGAACACATTTACTACGTTAGCTGGATAGCTCTTTGCATTTGAATAAATCATATACATTACTTCCAGTCTTAGGAAAAAAAAAATTGAATTGTGTTGTTATAAATTAAAATACAAGCTTTGAAGGCACCTCTTCAGACAACTTAGTGTTTTCCAGAATATTAAGCAGCTTATATTTTTACAAGCAAGTAAGAAAAGATGCAACAGTTAATTCATTTACATAGGCAAGAAGTTATGAACATTTCTCCTGTGAAATCTAATTACATTGGAAGCTGTTGATGTATAATAATCTAAAAGCTTTTAGCATGAATTTTAAGCCATTTTAAGCAAAGCTGCAGCTGGAAATTAGAATGTTTTCCCCAATGCTCTTCTAAAATTGCAGATAAAAATCTCTGCAGAGATGTAAAATATAACACCATGTTCTGCACCATCAAATGGTACCAAATTGAAATTGGGTCTGCATAACTGCATAGACAGATGCATGAGAATAACTGCTACCATACCACTGACCTTGTGATCTCAAAGAAGGGCAGATTCTCTCAGGAGATTTTTAGACCTCTGAAATCATGTTTTCAGTCTGTAGACATTTTCTTAATCTGTCCTTAAAAAAATGAAATTCATGTCTCATTACTGTTAAAATGATATCAACAAACATAAAATTTCTATCAAATTATTAGTGATGCCTTACACAAACTCACAGAATAAACAGCAAATTCAGTTTGTAAAAAAAAACAAAAAAACAAAAAAAACATGAGGAAATAGATTTCAGAAGAGCATGTTATTTGTGTGTATAAACCATTTAAAAAAAAAAAAAAAAGTCACTTCACAAAAATATCTAAGATTGACCTGAATTACTGACTGTCTTCTATACTGTAATTCAGAAGGAGGAGATGTGACTCGTTAATTTAAATGAACATGCAATCTTTGAGCACACAGCCAGTATGCATGTTGTGGTTCTGGTACACACTGGCCACTTCTGCTAGCAAAGTGACACAACAGGAAGCCTGCACATCAAGAAGTCTGTCACTGAACAAAACAAGATTCAGGAACAGCAAGGACAATTAAACATTAGTGTTGCTTACCAAGGCAGGTGACAGACTTGCCATCTGTTGAAGCACTTAAAGCAAGGTTTCTTATATTTCTAAAATATATTTTTGAATATAAGTTTTGGAAAAAAAATCTCCACTTGATCTATAGTGTACACTTGGGCATGTGGCTATGGTAAAGGGAGAAAAAGGAAACGAGCACAAGCTGGTGACAATTCCAGCTCTGCAATTACAGGTACATGCATCACTTTTTATTTTGTCCCATAAAACTTGTGATTCTGCTTGAAAAAAAAAACAAACAAACAAAACTTCATAATCATATTTTGGTTCATTTTAACTTGCAAAAGATTAGACTGGAATAGTCATTTCAACATTTCCAAATGCAGAACCTGCTTATGTGGTTTGAATGATCACTTCTCACCTTCTTCTGCGGCACGGAAAAAATGAGCACAGGAAAAACAGGCTCATGGTCATAAGTAACACAGAGGCACTTCAAATATGCCTGGAAGGTATTTTGTGTTCATAGGTGGTTCATAGCAGCGTGATCATAAAAAAAGATATGTACAGATTCTAGACAAACCTCTGGCAATTTCCATCTCTTTCTACAGCACTGGGAATGTTCTTCTAGCTGTGACTCTCTGGGCATTCAGCTCCTAATGTTTTATTTACTATGACCTCAAGCTTTAGTAGTGTAACAACTGATACTTCTCTATTTACAGCATGCTTAAGATTTTTTTAGGATCAAACTAATTTGGAAAATAAGTTTTTTCATCATGATAGAAGAATTTCAGGTGATAATTTAAGTCTGCTTCATTCAGGCAAACTAAATCAACCCTCAAAAGCACTAAGAAGTGCTTTACACTTCTTAGCGCCTTACTAAGTTTTACACAAACTGATTGATATTTCATGCCAATACTGTTACTGCCTTGATCGCAATGTAAGGAAATGGATACAGTGCACACAACTCAAGCTTTTTAGAGCAACAAAGTTTTGGTTTGCAAAACCAGCAAAGTTTTTTTTTTTGTGGTACACAAACAAATGAGCCAGTAGCTAATCCACTAATCCATCACTGAAGTGATGGAGAGCAGCAAGCTTCACAGAACAGATCACACTGAGCAGACTGTGCGAACTTCAGAGCAATAAAAAGAGTAACCAAAGATGCACAGGCAGAGAGAGAAAGGGATAGGTAGGGAGGAAATCAAAAGGCAGTTCCAATATCAGCTGCCAAATGAATATGACATTGTGCGTGCGAACAGCTCAACACTGCGCGCTGCCAGTGGGACAGCAGAGACTGCAAATACAGGTAGGTAGGGATCTGTATAGTCCTACCTCACCCTCTACTAAGTCAGCGTTTTAGCTTTTCCATTACGTCATTAGACATGACAAAGGTGACAATTTCTACTAATTTTAAATAGTGCTGTAAAAATGAAACGATGACTCTGCTCCAAGGTTTTCATCAACTTTGATAGTATTATATGAGCAAAGTAATGTGCAAAAAATGAAAACAAGTAAGAGTTGATAAGCGTGCTTCATTTAAAAAAAGAAAATTATCATATAACTTTTTCACTTTTTTGGTAAAATGTAGGTCACCTACAGTTTCCATAGTAACCACTGCTGCACTGTAGCTCCACAGTTGACCACTGCCTATGGCTGCTTCCTTTGCTAGCAGGTGAACCTACACCTCTGTTAAAAGGAGAAAAAGCTAACCTAAGCGCTTGGAATTGCCCTTAATTTACTTGCAAACACAACTCCTGCTCCAACATTTTCAAAAGTTTTTCCTAAAGTCCTTCAATAGATAAGCTACTTTGCAAGCCAGCTGGAAACACACACAAATATTTTTTGTAAACTTGTAAAATTAATTGTCTGCATTTTTGGGAATTCAAGCTTGGCGCATACAATGAGTAGCCTTTTAATATTGTCAATTAATTTATCTCCTTAACACTGAACATCAGAAATACAGAAAGCTCAAAGTGGACACATGCTAGCTGAAGCTGTCTTTGTTAAGAGTGCAGCGAGTTCCGTGATGCTGTACGTAACAAGTGGGACTTAATGGGTTGGAATATGATAATCTTGCACCCAATCACACAGCAAAACCCAGTAATATAACAGAAATAGAAACATGGATAAGAAAGGTTGAGGCCTCATTTGGGGAAACATAGCACAATTTTCAGTCAATCTGATGGTGAAAATCCTTTTCTCACCACTATTACCAGAACTGGTGATGAATTCTTTATAATACGAAGACTCCATGCTACACAAAGACACTAACTGGCTATTATAGTGAACGGGGAAATAGCAGGATAAACCAACGTCCTCAGCCAACCACAAGCTGTTTCCCTCTTTAAAACAGAGCCATTTTGTTATTATGAGGGTTCAAATGGAACTTGTTACAGAACACCATCATAATTGTCAAAGGTATTATGAAAAGTCTGAAACAAGCTTTGAAGTCAGGATACTACCCACACACAAATGTAGTGGGGTAGTACTGGTAGTCTTACATGCAGTTAGAACACCGAAACCGTTACATACTCAGTAAACAGATGAATGACAAAATCAATAGTGTTGAATAGCATAGAGGAGACTGTGATATTTTGCCAGTTTCAGAAGTTACTCAAATACTACACTTAATAGAATTACATGCACTTCAAAGATGAACAGAATAGCATCTTAACACATGCCAACTTCAGCAGTTTAGCAAAAAAAAAACCAGTCTCTTTAGTGGCCACTGCTAGAAAAGCAAATCACTGACTTGCAGAACGTACCCTTGAAAGACAGTGCAGCTAATGAAGAACCATGTTCTGAACTGTTTCTTGCAGTTGTGATAAGCCATAATTGAGAATAAGCCTTTCATTATTATTATTATTATTATTTTTAATATCTCTATTCAAAGAAAATATATGTTTAAAAAAAAAATGAAGAAATCTTCTGGAAGTTTGTATGACACCATTTTTACAGATCTGCCTTGTAGTTTGTTCCTCTCATCGTGCATAAAGTACTGGTATACTTTCCTTCTTGACATACTGGACTCCCCTACACCTGCTTTTGACCAGTCACAAAGCTCTCCTCTAGCAAAATAGTCCAACTGAAAACAATGAATTAACTCCCGAGTCTCTGGAGGTACTCAGCATCCTCACAATTTATTCATATTTCCCAGGCTAAAATGATGTATTCCGTACACAAACTATGTAATTTGTTTAAAGCACTCATTCTGACCATCTTTAAAGGCTGGTATTAAAAGCTCTAAACCAGTACAGAATGCAGAACTTATACTAAATGTATGAAATGAAAAATGACAGTAGATTAAAAAAAGAAAAAAAAAAAGGGGGGGGGGGGGGGAAGATATTATAGGAGTCTTTCTGAAGCTTTATTTGCTTTGCAAGAACACAAAGAAAATCCAAGAGAAGCTTCCAAAGGACCACTGGGACTCTTGGTAGGAATAAAAGCTGGCACTAGGACAGAGCTGTCTTGAAAAAGAAAGCATAAAGAAAATTTTTCAGACAAAAATGAAACTATTAGAAGTTATAAACCAGTAACAGAAAAATCCTTTTTCCTTCTTTTATGATTTGATTCATCAGTAATTTCTCTGCAGAATCTAACGTAACAGTATCAGACCACCCAAGCTTTCACTAGAATCCAAATGTCATAAACTTTCCTCATGTCTGAGAAGCAGAACAGCTACAGTTAGCACTCAATCTAAGTTACTTACCTCTAGGAAACACATTGTAAAATTCTGTATTATTTGTCAAAGACCATGGAAAAAGCCTGCACTAAAATAAAGCCCATTCACACGTTAACCTCATGGCTTCTCCAGGAAAGAATGCTGAGTAAGACTAGCTCAAATCCAAGCTTGAAATTAACTGAAAGGAAGTACCAACTTTAAAGACTGGGGGTTTAAGAACGTTCATCCTTATCAAGAAAGTCACAGTCATCATGATTTAATATTTTTTAAATTGAATGTACATGATAGAGCAAAACAAACTTCATATTCTTTATGGATGGTTTTCATGCATTCGTAAAATTATTAAGTTATTTTGCACATTAGAATAGCATCTGAAGAAGACAACCACTACTATAGGAAGTTTAAACTAGTGGCTTGGATCTGATGCATTACTTCAATCACATATATATTGTATATATTTTATATATAAATATATATAATGCACACATACATGTATATTATTTTGCATCAGAAATCAAAGACAAGCTATCAAGCTTGATTTTAGCAAATCTCAGACAAGGGCAGATCAGCAAATCTCATTTCATATGTCATGTTACCATCAGTACATACTCCTGAGTGCAGACCAGGATTTACACAACTGTAAGATGCTTTCCTCTAGCAAATACAAAGCAGAACTGCAAGCGCTATGGAATCCCAATCAACATTTTCCAGTAATTTTCTAATGTGTTTCTCGAATATGCTCTGTGTGTCATTGAAATGAAAGATGATGAGTCAATTTACTAAGAATTTACAAACTGTCAGAGCACTGAATTCTTTTGATCTCGATAAAACTGGCTCATTCTCATTTTGTTCATTAGCCCTAACTCTTTACCAGTTGTGAGCCAGCCAATCTGTGTCCTTTTCTGCAAGATGATTTATTTGCCAAGGAAAATCTGTTAGCACTTTCTTGCTCTTACTCTAAAACTTTGCTTGTTGCTTGTCAAAATCCTCCTGCCTCATTTCATTCATATATGATCCAATTAACAAGCTGTCTTTCCTCCCCCAATAGCTCTCTATTAGCTCCTCCCTGCATTTCCACTAATTGTTCACCTGTGGATTCTAAGGACTTTCTGTTCTCTTGTAATCCAGAAAAAGTCATTATTTTACTCTTTTCTCCTTCCCCTTTTTTTACTTTCTGGACAACTACTTGATGAAATTCTATCATTACTCGTCAAGTTCCATTTTGCTGAGGACTTACAAAAAATGCTAAACAATCTCAGAAAACAACCTGCTGCACTGCTTTGAGCCATGTCTTGTTCATTCCTTTATGTATTAACACAGTAACATAAATATCCACGTGATTTGAAAAGCAAGGATGTCTTAAGCTATACGTTATCAATAATTTTCAGGAAAGTTATTTGGCAAGGGTAGCAGGATTTTCTTCTCAGCTATTTCAACTGAAAAATTATTGTATGTGGAGTCTGCAACAAGCAGGTATCCCTACTTAAGCAGCAATTCAATTACAACACTGTTCAGTGAAGAACATCTTGATGTGTTCACTACGCTCTGTTGATGGAAAAATACTGTAGAGTCCAAAAACTGTTTCAGCACTTCATTCTTACTCTTCACCAATCAAAAATCACAGTTGTCATAGAAACCGTAAAAACTGAAGTCAGTCATGACAAAACAATGGGATAATGGAAAATGTCTGCTGGCTCAGGCTTTCATGTCAGAAATGCCTCAGTGAATTTAAATGGAGACTCAAGTAGTTCCTCACATCTTGTAGCAACAGGTGTGATCGTTTTTAATAATCTGGTCAGAGTCTGGAAAGCAGTAGTATTGCTCTTTCTTTACACACTGGTTATACTAAATGCTGGAAAACCCTTCCCAAGCAATTCAGCATGAGTCTCTGGGTTAAGGGACTCTGAATCAAAGAAATTCAGTCTCAAGATATTCTGGAGTGACTTTTGGCTTCTGTTCTCAACATTTCTACAATCTCATTTTTGGCCTTTTAAACCAAGGCAAATCAAACATCACTTTAGAAACACACTGCCATTAGTTTCTGCCTCTCACATATTCTATCCAGAAAAAGAATTAAGCTGCAGACCTCTGCCCCAACCCAAAAAGGTCCAGCTCCATGCAAAACATTTTTTTAGGTTCTTTGCACGCAACACATGTCAGCAAAACAAAGCTCTACTCTTGACTAACAAAGGGTACAAGAGCCACCTCTACCACCCTGTGCCTGATCACAGACCAAAAACCCACACAAGTGTTCTTCCACAGCGTTTCACTGTGACCACCTGACATCTGATAATTACCAACTGACAGGTGTGACTTACTGCAGCCAGTTACCCTTCAAGCAGATACCACCCTTTTGAAAAGAAAATAATCATAATACACAAAGAAAGTAGCTAGGCTGGTTCCATTGCAAGTGAACAAACTAAGTGTCTTCTAACACTTCATTGACCCTCTTTGCCTATGGATTATAATTAGCAGAAAGGGTACAGTTTGCAACATGCTTCATCAATTTGTAGAAGGTTAACGGACATTAATTAGATAAACTTTTCCAGCTGCACTTGAGCTTAAGTTTGGGAAAGCACAAATCCCTGTCAAATTCCCTAACCAAGAGTTTAGAAGATTTAAAACAAAGTGAAATCTTGCTTCCAATAAAATGAATAGCAAACAATGAATGAAAAAGTAAACTTTCCTTCAAGGGTTTAACAAACACTATTCACCCCTCCTTTACAAGAATGGCATGAATTAATTTGCTTACACAGCACAGTCATCTTATCAGAAAAGAAAAGAACTTTTTGATTCACACAAGGAATACTTAAATCTTTGGGTGGGATGGAAGGGAGGAAAAGAGTTACCACAGCTGGAACAGCAGCCAATAACACTTATGAAATGCTGTAACTTCTCACTCCTTGGTTCAGTGGTAAGTTCCACATCTAAAGCACCACTTAACATTTCTATACACTATTGGTGCATTTACTATACTTGTACATACATATGTATACACACAAATATACATACACTTTTTCAAATTACATATACATTTATGCACTTACACACCAATGCTTTTTGGATACTATAAATATATACAAACGTGTACTCTGACATACATCGTACACTGAAACTGGCACATTCATTTCCATGGATGCTACTGGGAACATGAAAACTAATAAAACGCTATTGTAATCTTTTAAATGTTTTGGATATGCCCAACATTTACTTTTGATTAAAATACATGACCACAGGAAAATAAATAAAAGAATTAATGTAAAATGCTGAGTATTAGTTATTAACAGCAGTCTTAATTGATGTTTAGCTTATGAAATACTGTTATATTATTACATTCCAGTATCACAAAGAATTGCTGTGTATTGAGCTCATGGCCTAATAGAGGATTTTTTATATTGCAGTTGTGTGTCTCAGAAGTCCCTTGGAGAAGCAATGAATCTGCACATGTACTGATAAAGAAGAGCAAGAAGAATTCATATGAACCTTCTGAGATTTTTCTGAACAGCACATTGGCTTTGGGCACATAGTAGGAGCACAGACTTCAGGGAACATGTGCATAGCATAAAACACGCCAGTGCATAAAGTGGGCTGAGAAGGAAAGAATCCAACTGATCTCATATGAGGTTAGAGCAAATACACTTCACATATTTTAAAACCTGCTGTTATACATACAGCATGTGATACTGAGAATGTAGTTGCATACAGCAGCAAGCCACGTTTTCATGTGTTGCCACGTATTTAAATATTATACAACCTAATCCCACAAGTTTATCGCATCATTGTTATTTGTGAATATTCTTATTCCAACTTGTGCAGTGGGAGATCTCAAACTGCTAATAAATTTTAAACATCTGGGTTTTACAGAAGCTTATGACTGGTAGAAAGCAACAGCAAGAGAAGACAGGAATGTGAAAATGACTATTACCACCATTTGGTTGGAAAGGAATATTCTGAAACAAGATATAAAATTCCAAATCCTATTGTACAAAAAAACCTTATGCAAGCAGTAAACTGTGATAGTTGCACACTTTTAAAAACAATGGTTTTAAAAAGAGAAAACTGTTTTTAGATCATACCACTAATTTCTCTTTGAGGAAACAAACCAGAAATTACCACAAGTACCTCAGCTAATTTATATCAACCACTGCATTTTCTTGGACTACGGTTCTGATGCTTGGATAAAAATACCACTGTAAAAAGAAGAATATGTGGCTTCTATTTTGACTCCACTATATTGTCCAAGATTCAGCTATGAAGAGCCACGTTCCTTAAATTCAAATTTCATTACTTATTTCTACTTCACACACACAAAAAAACAACTACTTCAATCAGCTTGTTTTGTGATTTATAAAGTCTGTTATTGTAGCAGTCATGGATTTTTGTCTATTTTATGTACTTGTTTCTTCCTCTCTCAAAAACCTTAAAAAATAGTTACCACAAACTGAGTTGCTTTAAAGTACTGCCACTACCGATAGAAACAACAAGCAAATACGTTGTGGCTTTGTTAAGAACGAAACAGTGAAAACAAAAACCATATAAAAATGGAAAATCATCCAAAGCTAAGCAAAATAAATGTATCTGCACCATGCCCTGAAGCCTATTTGCTAGACTAAAGCACTGGCAGACTGCCAAGCGGAAGAAATTCCAGACTGAAAACCATATTGCAAAGCTCAGAGAGTTCAAGTTCAAGAGCCAACAGCAAGAGCCTAAACACAATCAAAGGAGAGTAATGAGTTGGGGGTGGAGGAGGGGGGGTTGACTTCTCATATCTACCTGTGTCTCAGATCATCTCAGTCTTTGTCCTTCTCACTACCATTCTAATTTCAGTGAGAAGCCTAGAGAAAAATCTGTTTTTTCAAAACCTACTCTACTAGCTGCTGTCTTTATTCTGTTCTTTAAGTGTCTCATATAGACATCAAGTATGAATATAACACCATCTCATAAAATATCCTTCTGCTCCTATCAAGGGTAAAAGGAAAAGACTGAGGCTCAGGTGACAGGATGAGTGATTACAAGGATCAGCTGCCTGATTTGCAACAGATAGTGCAGACTACTCAGCACTGAACAGACAGGATAAAGCAAAAACACCAGCCTCATATATTTGTTACTGCTGCTTTTTCCTCTTCCTCAAAATTATCACAGAAAACAGAAGATGTTCTCCCATTTTCCTAAAACATTTCACATTCCCTGGTTGTAACTGATATGGTATGAAAGTTATGCAATCTGACAACCACTAACTTTTACCAAAAAAGTCTTCTAGAGGAAAAAGATGTTTTTAAATAGGAAGGATCTCCTCACAGTGTTAACGCTGAAATGCGGTAAAACAGAAAAAAGAACTTCAAAATAAATGCAGGCAGCCTACACTGTGTCTCTTCAAAGTAAGTAGAACTTTTTTGGATGCCTTAATACAACACTTCAATACTTACGGGTAAAATGATTAGAAGCTGATGGGTGGCCACTGCTTCCGCTATCAGCGCTTTCACTGCTAGAAATATCATCATCCGAATCCCACACACAGGAGCAAGGCGAGGTGCCACTAACTTCTTCAAACTTCCTCTTTAAAATTCCACTCATTGCTGCAGTGCTGTCACATGCACCTGTAACAGGAACAGAGGTAATGAAGCATTGAAACACCTGCCTGCTGTTCAAGTCTTCTAATTCATTTCACCTGGAGGAGTTTATATATCATTCTGATACCTCTACCTTTAGTTAAGTGGCTCCTTATCATGGGTTTTTAAACAACTTTTACAGGAGAAGCTGTCCAAAAGACATTCTAACTCTATTACAGACTATCTTTTCTTCTTAAGATAGAAAGTGCTATCTGCATTCCACCAGAACAGTCAACATTCCACAACTAATTTTCAGGCACAAAACTAAATAATAAGTATTTCACTTTATGCTTTGGTCAAGTATGAAATGCACGTAATCCCATACAACTCAGTAGAAATGCATATTCATTCACACAACACTTCAAACCTTATTTGGCACCTAGAACTATTACGTGACAAAAATCAGTATTTGTCACCAAGTACAGTTCAGAATGAAATGCTCAGCACTAGCAAATGCCCATATTTTCAATTAGATTTTAGAGCATGAGATACTTAGCATATTGTCAGGCCAGGCCCTGCAAATACTGTTCTGAGGTCATATAGCAATTTTAATTTACACAGAAGTTTCCTGTGCAGCATTTAGAAAGTTCAGATACTCACGCAGTGGCACATACATAGACTGTGTCCATTTATACAAGTATCATGGGATTGAATCTATCTTCATGAACTTTGCTTTCTAACCATACTGTCCAATACCATTGTTTCCCCTTCGTTTAAGATACCTGACCGTTTTATCCCTACTTATGGAATACTAAGTGAAAACAAAATAAAAATTCCTAGATCACATTAATGCATCTAACAGGCTAAACCATTTTTTTTTTCCTATATCTTTAATTAAAAAAAAAAAGTATAAGTTTACTGTCAGCATCATTACTGATTGCATCCTTGTGATAATTAATTGCAAGATCTTAATTTAAAAGTTACTGATAATATCTGCTCTCTGACTACACTAATCAGTAGAAAGTTGCTGTAAATAGCTGGAGAAAAAAAGACACATTTAAAAAGCTGCTGCTTGACACTTCCAAGCATACAGTAGCAAAAAATTCTCATTCTTCTGAACATCACTTGCCTTCAGCTTCTATAAGCTGCCAGTTCAATTTAGTTTATAATGAAGTATTTTCCTCCACTAAATTTCATTTTACCCTTATGGATGTGTCTAACTGAGAGAAAAGATTTCAATATAGATGTGGAATGCTACCATAACGCAACATAATGATAAGAGCAGATGCTGTATTATCAGCAGATCTTCAACACTGAATTTTTTGTCTGCAGAGCTTACTAAAAATTAAAGAACAAATATATTAGGTTCTAATACTGTCAGACACACAAACACATTTAAATGCATATCCCTTTCATGATCTTCTCAACTTTTACTACTTACAAAAAAAATTGTTTTCCTGAAAGAGATTTGCTCAGGCTAAAGACATGACAAACAGCACACGCTCATATCTCAACTTTGCCCTTTTCTCCAAAAGTAAGTAACTATACGCTGCAAAGAAAGTATTACATTTCTATCCTGAGGACGAGGAAAGGATCATTCTATATCTCCTTACAGTTTACAATAACATCAGCAAAAAAAAAAAACCAAAACAAAACAAAAAAACCAACACAACTAAAAAAAAAAACAACACAAAACACAACCTTACTTTAAATACCGTAAGTTATTAAGATACAACAATTAACACAACCCCACTTAATAAAGAAAACCCACACAGTGACACATTGAAAACCTAGAAAAATGGAAAAATGAAGAGGGGGAAGAAAACCCCAAAAGTTAAGATTCAGAAAAAACTCTTCCAAACTGCCCTCCCTGTCCTCACTGTATCTCTTGCTGACCACCTTTTCCACTGCTTCCTGCAGAGCTTACAGCACTGAATTTGCGAAATCACAATTATTTCCATGGCAACAGCCTGCAATATCAAAACCAAAGGATTATAGCTTGACTGCAGAACAGGGTAAAGAAGCAGCTGGAGTGTGAGAAAGAAAATGCTTACACTGAAACATCTCAGTGAAAAGGCAGAAAGAGTAAGAAAAGGGCTGACAGATTTTACTGTGCAATCAAAACCTAGGTCAAATCCATGTCTAAGTACATTGAAATTGTGGCTACAGGAGTCTTAAAGCTCCAAGTCCAAAGAAGCTCTGTCATAACTGCACTGCAAGGCAAACCTAATAGCTGTAATCATTACTAGTGTGCAGACTGTCACAAAGAGCTGATTTCATAGCCTGAAATGATTTCTAGACTAAAGCCTTTCTGCCAGACATTGTCTTTTGCAAGTACACCACATAGCACCTAGATGACTAACATGCAACTTGCCCCTCAGTAAAGCTGTCACAGATGGTAAGAGTCTCAGTAACTGTAACTGTTTACAGTTAGTAGCAGAAACAACTATTTTTAACGACAAAGAGTTTTAAATTTCCTTGCATTTAGCACAGCCCACATTTACATCAAGCGCCATGAGCTGACAGCAGTAAAGCCATCTTATTAAGATTTCTGCAATGAACCCTACCATACTATTTCCAGGATCCCTGGAACTAACGTATACACTAGTTCTAGACCCAGCTAGCTAATACAGTTAAGCCAGGGTACAAGGGAGCAGTGGAGAAGCTGAGTATCACTAAGAATTTAGGTGCTGTCACTTGTGTAGAAAAAAAAATCTTTTGATTTGTGTGCCTCTGGTATCAAGTCTCTGCAGAAAAAACATTGGATAGGGGAAAGATACTTCCATTATTCAAAAATGTGGATATTACGCAGATGATATCTGTTTGTACACACTATGTACCAGCAGGAGATTCCTTCAGAATCACATCTGTACAAACAGCTGCCATTCCATAAGCCAGTATTCTTCAGAAAGATGCACATCTGCACAGGTCTGAGGCATGTTCAGTCTGATGCATTTAAGCCATACCTCATTTACACAGACATCATTCTACCTGTATCACATCCACATCTCCAGGAGCAATAAGCATGGCAGTATACAGCACATCGTGCTTATCCAAGAGTTATTTTGTACTCTGTTGATCACAAAACACATCCCAGTGGAAAACAGAGTAAAGCAGCAGTCCAACTTCTGACAGAAATGAAACCACAAAGCTTTTAATATCTGTAAGGGTTCCTGAAGTCCAGAATCAAGAAACGAGGACAGGGAACTCTAATTGAATTGTTACAACTAAATCTGTAGTTTCAGTTTGATTTTTGGGAATCAAACTGAAGCTACCACAGTCACAAAGAAATCCAAACCCATCCTGATCTTAAGACTATACAGGATCTGGGGACAGGACAAGACACCAAAGACTTACTTAAGTTGAACTTTCAGTACATGAGTGGAAAGTACAAGTCTGAAGCACTACAGCAGCTTGTATATTCTGAAGGTGCATACTTCTGCACAGAATCCAGTACACAAAAAGTACAAGACTCTACAGAAAACGAACATTATATGACTAAGAAAAGCAGATGTGTAGAATACATTAAAATCTGAATTAGAAAAGTAGTAAGTCACTGTTTTCAGGCTCTCAGAAGGACAACAAGAGCTCCAGCCTTCAGAGGTGAACACTGAGACAACAATCCAACACAATCAGAGATCCACCACAGCAAACTGCCTGTTCAGGCGAAAATTGAAGAGTCCAATTAAAACCAGATGTCTGTGGATAATTATTAAAGAGCTGTCTAACAGCCAGAAGCTTTCCTGCTGTTGATGTATGCTTCACAACAATGTCCTCCACAGTGATGCAATGCAACAACCTCTGCCAGACTCCTTACTGCGCTAACGGGGCACTAAATGCACTAAGGCTAAGCAAAGCTGAGACAGATGGAGCAGTATCAGAACAAGGAAAATTGGCCATGTGCGCACTGTTGTAGGTCAAATGCCAACACCTGACACAGACAAGGATTCTTTGAGGAAAGGACGACTTGCCACAGCAGAAGTATGATGTGTGCCTGCTGGGAGAAGGACCTCTTTCTTAAAGCACCCCAACCATCTTTCCTCCTTTTCCTCACACTGGAGAGTAGTGCTACAAAGAGAACATTGCCAGACCTGGGCCAGCAGGCTGGCAAGGTGATGCCTCACGGCGCCATGGCAACAGGCAGACCTGAGTAAGGAGCTTGCAGCCAGAGGTACTGCTGGGAGAGAAAGTTCCACCTGAGTGCAGGCATATTTAAATCAGTCACATTACCTGTAACCTACAGAGTAAAATAATGCAAAAGCCTGGGTAGATTGACTCTTTCTTGTGCCTGAAAGGGCTGAAGATTTTAGAAAACCATGGTAACAATCTCAACGCAGGAGTCCTTTAGAAAGCAGGTATCTCCAGATAGCAGTGAAAAGCCCCAGAAGAGCTGCATTAGAATTGCTGGTGAGTGGAAGGGAGGGGCGGCAATGCATTGCTTCCTGTGGTCCCAGGAGAAGCTTTTTCCTCCCCTGCTGCCACCTGAAAGACATGCTGCCAAGCCAGCTCCACACACTGTTAGCTATCACCCGCAGTCCTTCACTGGAACCCACAAACAACAAAAAAGCAAAACAAAAATACAATCCACAGAACAAAAAGTAGCGGCACCAGGTTGGGTACACAGAGGAAAAGGCTCTTCTCCTAACTTGCACTTCTGCTATTGCTTTGACATGTGCCAGAAGATGCTAAGAAAACAGTCAACAAGCTGCAGTATGGACATAAGGAATTCAGAAAATCTTTCCTTGCTGACAAAGAGACACTTCTCCTAGTCACAATTCACGAAAAAAATGACTGTGTTGCAAAATTCAGCATTAAATATATATACAGTTTATATGTTTCACCATATGGGTAAGTGAAAAAGCACGGAGCATACCTGCAAAGACATGGACACAAGCATGTATCAATGTATCACGGGTAACAGCCAAAACACAAAATCAAAGAGATATGAAATAATGAAATAGGTCCCTATCTCAGATCATGCATCTTCACGTTCACGACAGGAAGCAGATACTGCCTAAAGCTCCAGTAAGAAAAAAAAAAAAAAAAAAAAATCCCAAACAAATGAGAAAGTCCAAAGGCATTTCGGTTAAAAAAAATCCAATTAATTTTTTCTTTCATTCACTTATGAAACCTTATTTTGGACAGATTCCTTCTTGAGAGCTGATCGCATCAGTAATAAAATCTACCTGGATAAAAATTCGTATCTGGAAAGAAAAATAAATGGCAGGCAAACAAAGACTTAATACATGAGTAACACAGCATCTTGCCTTGTCTCAAATGTATCAACTGGAAGCAAGGAAAAAATTAGACAAGGTCTGGAGTAGCAGTACAGATTTCCTTCTGAACAAAAACCTATCCTATGTAGATGACTGCAAACAGAACAGGAGGATGCAGAAAACAGATGTTACACATAAAACATTACTGCTCAGTACTCATCATAAACAACTCCCACCCACTGGCCAGTCAGCATGTGCTATAAGATGCTAGGAAGACTTGGCAAATCATTTCAGAGTTAAATCATGAATATTGACGCCCACAAGCAGAGATGTTTGGACTATTTGTCATGATTAATATTCTTTTTGCATTTAGGTTTATTTATTAGTTCACACTATATTTTTAAGATATTTCTCTTCCTTGGAAAACATCAGTAAGAACTGGTCGTGAACTAACCAAGGCATTTGCTTGGTTACAAATCACATTTTGCTCTTCGTACAGCTGACAGGTTTTTTTTTTTGTTTTTTTTTTTCCCCCTTGAAAGAGTCAAAACTGAAAGCATCTATAGTGAGAACATCACTCACACAAAGAATACCATTTGCTTGTGAAAATGACTATTCATGTAAAGGACTGCATTAATGCAGACATGAATCCATTTGCATGAATGCTTGCAAACAGTGAACAGCAGAGGTACAAGAACATGAATCAAACAGCTGTTCAGAATTCAAATTTATGTTTGCAATACATGTTTCTGTGTATTTGGCAGCTCTAATAACAAGCACCAGTTATCAGAGGTAGGCTCTGATAATTTCACAAGTACAATCTGTAAAAATTAAAAACACACAGCGGGATAATTCCACTTAGAGACCACTGTGTAGGCACAGGAAATACCATTAGTATAATCTTATTCATGACTTGGTGCTTACAGCAGGGGTCAGTTACACAGGACATAAACTAGGAAAAGGCTTTGCTTGCTTCAGACTAGTTAAACCTACAGCACTAAGTAAATCCTATAGGAATATGGCTGTGCAATTCAACCTGGGGAATCTGTTCCAAAACTGCAAGCTAAATCCTGCCAAGCCTGCTCTTTGCAGGGTTTCTGTACCGTCGCTTTAGAGAACTCCTGATTTCACACTTGAGCACTAATCCACGAATCTTCCAGACTGCCTACACATTGTTGCACGCTCCACTGTACACTCAAACTAGCTCCACTGGCAATGAACTTAGAATGCCAAAGGGATGCTGGCATATGCTCACTCTCCTGTCTATGTTGTGCGGATGTAACAATGTGTGGCAGTTCTGTACCCCTTCGTTCTGCACAGCATCTCACAAACACCTGCACACACCAAGCATGCAAATATCCTCCATTCATCACCCCAATACAAAATGTTCATATACAGCAGCATTAAAGCAACCTTCTGATGTCTGAGTTCAACAGCTACACGAAATACACGCAGTTCTGCAAACAAGAAAATTCTAGGCTAGCTCTCCCTGGGCCTCTTCTCAGCATGCTCCCTGAAGAGCGAAGAGATGAGTAAAAAGCAGTGCTAATTCAACCAGACATCCAGGAACTCTGCATTCAGCTGCAGGGTGCGACCTGGCAGAAGTGGATTCAGAGGCACTCAACAAGAGAGAAAGCTTTCCCATGTAGATGAGATTTGCCCATAAAAGCTGTACACTCTGACACTGTTTCACTCGTAACTGTTTTCTAAGTGAGTTGTTGCATCAAAAGCCATTTCCAACAGAGCAAGAGACACATAAAGGGTACTGAGCCCTACAGGCAAACAGGAGATTCAAGAGAAAGTCAAGCTGCAGCTGGGCCACAAATTCAGGCTCATGACACCTAACCTTCAGATCTGTGTCATCTAAGAGAATGTTAGCTGGGTCTATCATGGGATCCCCACCGAAGTTTTCAGGTAATACCACCAAAGACCTGAAGAAACTTTCAAACTCCTATCTGGGCTCCCAGAAAAGGCTTATTACTTTTTAGACTGCTCTACTGAAGGACAGGGTGTGGCAGAGCTCCGGCTAGGAGGCATCAGTCATCCATAAAATTGCAATGTGAGAGAAAGAACCAGATACTGCCGTAGGTCCTACTGACTTCTACACCCTCACCACCAGCTATTTTTCCAACTTGCTGCCTGATTACAAGTTCTTCAGCAATCCTCCCCCACGTATGTACTTCCTTCTCAGGTCTGTGACCACAGCTAATGAGGTTCTCTCATTTCCATGCCACTGGTGAGCTCCAGCAGCAGCTGACTGGGAATACTGGATAGAACATGCATATCTTTAGTTCAAGTAGTACGTGAATCATGAGGGAACTTCAGAACTAGTGACTACACACAGCAGTTTTACCCAATATCTTTCATACTGTCAGTATTAAGTAGGTATTTTTAGCCAGCAAAATCCAAATCCATCTGCAGCAGTAGCGTTTCCAAGGAGACAGAATCATTTAAATATATGTGGAACTAGATCTTTGTTTTCATCAACTCCTCGCTGTTACCAGAACTGGTTTGAGTTAAACTTCTCATTTTGGGATAAGAAAAAGCGGGGAGAGTGTGACTGGAATAAATAAACTTAGGACTTAGTAATAAACTTAAACTTAGTAATTCAACATTTTCCTTGTCGATTCAGATATATACCCACTGCTTACAAATAAAAAACAATCGGATGCAGTTCATCTGTTTTTCAGTCATTCTTATTTATCCGTGTTCACACTGCAATACATATAGAAACAGCTTCTCAGTTATTTAGAATCATTTTGTAGATCACTACAGCCTATTGATTTTTTTGATTGTTTATTTAGCAAACTTACATCAGGCTCCATTCTAGAAATGGCTAGAAGATGCTGGCAGCTGGCAAGGTGTGTAAATAACTGAGTAAAGGACAGAGCTTCTTCCACTCCTCTTTAGTGCACAGCAAGAATTTTGTTGGCTTTTTCCAGCTTTTCTTTAATAAAATCACTTGAAGACTTTTAGGTCTTTTCTAAGTGAATTCACTCTGAATGAACAGAACAATACTGGATACATGTATTTACTGATTTTAACCTCTGAAATCTAGTAAAGCTCAACTGCAGTATTTCAGCGAAGTCTGGCTTTACAAACATATAACCACATAGACTCAAACCAAGCAGAAAGCTTCTAGTCCTTTCTCTTATTTCAGTTGTATATACACAGCCTATGACAACAACATATCCCCCTTACTGTATTTCTAGTGGGGTGGAAAGATGAACAATTAAGTCATTAAAAACTAGTTAATGAAATAACTCTCCCAGTTCTTCCGTCAAATGATTAATCTATAATACTGTATTTTAAGATACAGACAAGTGTCACACAAATTAACAACTGCTTAAGGAGCAATCACTCCATACAATTTAAAAATGAACCCCTTCAATAAAAGAGTAAATATAGAAAGTTGCTTAAAAAATAGGTATTTCTCAGTACATTATCATTAACTTCAAGAAATGTCAGGAAAAAAAAGTCATGTTGGAAATATATTGTGGTTACTGGAATACTTGCAGTAGCTTCTTTAAGATAATTATGAGATTAAATACAGCAAAAGCACAGTTATCTAAAATAAATGAATTCCATGAATTCCTACTGTAGTGGTAAGTCCATCACTAATGTGAAATAATGTAAATAATTGTTTGCTTTAAAAACAAAAAAGATACACATTGGCAACAATTTATAATCACAATTCATTTATGTCAATAAAGATTTCTGCTTCAAACAACCATAATGAGGTCCTGTAGTATTACAGCTATTTGCTACATGTAACACATGCAAAACTGAGTCAGGAGGGAGCTGACACATTTAAATCCTTCCCTCGTACAGAAAACTCTGTTGTTTCCAAATTCTTCAGTGAGACCAAGACTTCCTTCTGTAATTGTAAACCCTCACATAACATACCTCAATGGATAAGTCTGTTTTCTGCACTAGGTTACTTACTGTACTAATAATTATTATTTTACTATTTACCATCTTCACCATCCCGAATTTCTGTTATCTAAATGCTGCTGCTAATATATGAAGTCTGTAGAATGATTTTCATACAGTTAATTAAATTTGGTGTGCAGCTGCAATAGATAAATCTTATAATACTGATCTTGTATGTGTAATTTAATTATATGTATTTTTATGAAATAACTTTTTGATTGAATTATAAACCACAAATTTTAAACACAAAAATAAAGCAAAAATAAATGAAAGAAACATCACTCTTTTCAGATCTACCTACACTGTTTTGCTGCTGGTAGCATACGCTGTATTTTCAACAGTAGCTCCATCACACAAAAGATCTCTCATCCTATAGCCTAATGAACAACTTCAGCATCAATGCCTACACCATCACAGGAGCAAGTTCTCAAATAGCATCAGAGATGCCTAGGATTCCCCTGTGGATTACAATTAATTTGAAATGTCCTAGAAAGCAGAAGTAATAAAGACACTGCTTCAAATTCACTAACGAGAAACAAACGGTAAGATTGTTGCACATGCATGTTTGTTAGCCATCAAATATTGTGGCAAGGATCAAGAACAGCTGCTCAATACAGGATTTTTTCTCCCTTACCTGTACACTGGTTTTCTGTGTTTCAGCTGAGTGCAGACTGAAAGGTTTACTCCTCCTTTTTTCTATCCATCAAATAGCAGTCATCCAATAACTGAAGTCATCCTGGCATCCTCTGGAACATGCTCTTTCCTCTCTCCCCTATTTCCCGCTCCCCACCCCCATCTGCATCCCAGCAAAATGGGAAAACAGCAAGAAAAACACACACAAAAAAGCATATCTGAAAAATAGGTCTAATAAGCTACTTAGTAATCAGCGAGGACACACTGTACTGAAAGGTAATGATGAAATTTAAAGACAAGGAAAAAAAAAATAGACATCTCTATTAATAACCTTCAGTTCCTCTAGTGAATAGCAATTCTCCCCTCCAGCTCCTTTCTCTAAGGAAAAACAAGCAAGCAGCTGTAGGAATACTTAGTGCCTATATACATTCTTTGATACTGACTCAGCTCTCCAGATTGTCAGTGAAGAGTGCTGCTGTGCTTTTGAGAAATTCTGTGATTATCCAAGTAACAATGCTGCTTTTACACAAAGCAAGATTCTGAAATCTCAATGCAAATTACAATTCAGAGATTGATGACGGTAATTTCCTACTACTCTCCAACTATGTAAAGCAATACCAATTGCACAGACTAAAAATAACACTATGGTTTTGAGATATGCAGCATCAGAAGTTCTGAGGCCAAAATAATAGAGGGCGGGGAGATTTTCTGTGGCTTTAATTTCTACCAAATTGTAGCTGTACTTCAGCCATTTTAGTATCCCTGATCATCAGCTAAATACATTTTCTTTCTGCTTGGGACAGTCTTCATAAAATATCTAAAAAGAGAACAATTGCTACTAACATCTTCCTTGAAGCTTTATCTATATAAAACTCTACCTATATAAGCTGTGCTCATGCATCTTTATTACTTATTTCATAAGTAATCACAAGATACCCTGAGTTGGAAGAGACCTAGAAGTCTCATTGACGCCAACTCCAATAACCCAAATCTAATGCCAAAAGCCAATCTCTAGGTGAATTTTGTCCACGCAAAATTTTCTAAATAAATAGGAATTCATATGCAAAAAATGAGTTAACAGTTTTCAATTTTTTGTGCCTCCCTTCCATTACCAAGTCTACTTGCAGCCTCTTAAATTCATGATGAAGAAGCATTTTTCAAGACAAACTGCAAAGAGAATTTTGATTTTCTACATATTCAAATAAATCAGGTATCAGTTGAAGACATGAGCATTAAGTTCATTTCATTTGAGTTTAAAATCAAAATCACGAATGAAACTTTACTGCCCCATCAAAGTACCTGCGTTCTAGGATTTCCCTTTGAAATCAAAATACTAACAAGCAGAAGCTGGAAAATACCTTTCTGTTTACAACCTTCTATTTGCTGCCACAGATTTTCATTTAAATTAACTGTGAATTCCTTTAAATAAGAGCATCCATCTTCACTGAATTATTGATCTTTAAATGTAGTGAGACCATATGAATTAGCATAGACCCACTATACAGTGATAGCAGTTTTAGTTTCTGGAAAAACTAGCTGTTTGCCACATCATAACAAACTGCCAGTGGATTCTGTGCATAGCACTCAGATTCTTTATGACACCTACAAGCAAATTAGCTCAATTTAACAAAAAACTTTACCTCAATGCCTAGAAATAAATCTTGGGAACACCGAGGAAAGTGTGAAGAGACATTTTGTCTGAGAAGCAACTAGCTGGAAGATATCTCAAACTTTACTTTCTTTGTTATCTGCACAGATAAGCTTAGAGTTGAGCACCAAGGCTTCACCCCTTTACTGGCTTAGCTGCTGAGAGAGATGCAGGGAGATAGACAATTGCAGACTCATAACTGGTTTTAATATAAGACTTTCCAATGCAGATGCAAGGTGCTTTGTTATTCCAACCCTGAAGCACTACTATTACTCAGACAGAAATGGACAGTACATACAAACAAGTCAGGATTTCTTGCAAGTGCCTGCCAAGCAATATGGGAGTTATTAACAAATCCAACCAAACAAAACCCAGCCTTTAAAACAGTCCCAGACTGAAGCAACTATTTAAGACAGAATTAGAAAAGAAACTGCAAATGGCCTTGCTCTAAAAAAAAAAAAAAAAAAAAGAAAAGAAAAAAAAGAAAAAAAAAAAAAAAAGGTTATAATTACGTAGGCTGTTGTTTCCCCCACACTTTACAAGACATGTACATGCAAACCTCCTCAGCAGAGCGGCGTTCATGCAATCTATCTAGCCTGCATTTGGCAGTTTCTTCTATTTTCTACTTAACATTCAGATAGACCTTATGAGATTTGCCCTGTTCTGCACATCAAAAATAAAGCCATTTGCTTGATAAATGTGTTTTAGATATATGAAATGCAATTCTATTTGTATGTCTTGCTCTGAGCAAGCTCTCTGGTTGTGGGGGGTTTGGATACGCACAAGGAGAAGTTACAGGCAGTACAGTTGGTGGTCTGTAGCACAAAAGAAAAAGAGCACAAAGTGGTCTACCATGGGCCTGAGCATCCTTTGCCAGGAAGCTGCCTTTAAATGAAGCCTCTTGCCCTCGGCTATGCCCAAGCTATGCTACAACCATCCAACAGCCATGCAGTACCCGATCACGTGTCCTCACGAGGCTGCCAGCCCCACACTGTGCTGAGGCTCTGGGTGCCCGGCCTACCGCCCTCTGAGCGCTGCCTTCCAGTCCCTTTGGAGCTGCCTGCCACCCCGGACATGATGGCTGAACCAGGCTGACCGCATCCACTGCCAGAATCTTCAAAGCCTTCACTAACTTTTGCAGCTCTGAATAACTATCACCACACTAATTAGTTGCATATATGCAGAGACGGAATAAAGGAAAGCGTGTCCTTTTTGAACCAAGGTCTGTACCCAGTTCGTGCTATGACTCGAGTAATTAACGAGGGGGTTTATAACCATTCAGCCATTTCAGCTTTTTTGAACTTTTTCCACCTCTCCAGAACTACTACACTGCACAAAAGAAAAGCTTCATTAGGAAACAGACTCCCGCAAAGGTTTTACTTCTCTTTTTCCTCATCAACTCTGTTGCTACTAAAATATTTGCTTCCACACTTTTTGGCTTTACGAAAAGTCAAGCTTCTTTTAGAAATCCCTTTATGGAGGGGCGACATCTTGAAGGATAACCTCCTTTATGATGTGGAAAGAAAAAAGCTTCAGAGAAAAAAATTAGGAAGCGTATATAAATTACATCGCTGCTTTACCAGATAATGGTGCTAACAAAGTAAATTAAAAGAGATGGTGGAAAACAAAAAAACCCCACACAAATAAAAGCCTCATTTATCGTAATGCTTTAGACATCCCTGATTATAAAGGTGAACTGACACAGCTTAGTAATTAGAATCACAAACAAATCTCCTGTATTTCATAACAACCTGATTCTTTCTGGAATATTCTTTCTCAGACTCTGTCTTTAGCAGAGCTAATTGTTCCACTCTCCTCCCTCTGTAGGCTCTATCAGTAACCCCATTTTCCTTCTCTTTAGGCCTTATGCTTCCCTTTATTAAAAAAGATTTTCAGCTGTTCTGTTTCATCTAGTAAAACATTTTTTTTTCCTCTTTCTGCTTTATTCTATCCCATATCTAGTCCATGCCTCCTTAGTGCACATGCCAATTTCCTTCCTAGAGCCATGAAGGATTTACTTATCTAAAGACAGAGCAGTTAAAATTCTTTAAAGATAAATCAATAGTGAAAACCACAACAATGTTTGACATCAAAGAAGATGGTTTGCTAAGCTCTGCAGCCAGTTTTTCATTAGCAGTCCTTACTTCATACGTACATCCAAAGCAAGCCAAGACAGTTTTCTTTCTGCAATCTGGCATAGGATGTGCTGCATTTCTCTGTTCTCATATTTAAAATGCTGGGCAGCACATTGCACACCAGTTTGGTTTCTTCTGAAATGCAAACCTTTTGCAGGTAGAAGAGAAAGAGAAGAGGTGGCCAGAGAAAAAAGGTACATCGGAGAAATGATTAAGGGTATCACCTCTTTTTATTTCCACTTGATGACCACACAGGCAGTAATAAAGCAGGCAACTCCCAGCAGCCACCTCAGGTTATGTAAGTTTTTGATAGTTAATCACGCAGTCTTTCTTTAGAAACTAATTACTGTATATCTCTTCTGTAAAGTGTGAGAGCAGCTCAGGTACACTGTTTAATGAAGACACAAACGGAGACTGATATTTGGAGAAAGCCAGATATTTGAGTCTCTGCAATCTGTTCATCAGGATTAGGCATTTGCTTAAGAAAAATGGTGGCTGCTACCTGAGTCAGGAGCAGTAGAGTCATCAGCTCACCTAGACATGCAGAAGCAGTCATGTCTCCAACAGCATAATAGCTGCCCTGAAAGACTGTTATGATGACATCAGACAACACACAAGTGGTCTAGAAATAAAAATCTTACTCATCATTCTACTAGCAAGATTCCTGGAAGATACTCCACGTGCTACATCCTAGATTTATTAAATCTCCTGAGAGGAGAGAGACTTTGTAACACTTTGATTCTCAGTGCCCTACATCCCACCAGTCTGTCATGACTGGAATGTGTGGTTTGAAATACAGGCCAAGAGCTCTGCCCACACTCCAGATATCCATGGGTTCCCAGGCACTCGCATGCAGGCTCTGTCCTTCCTTAAGAATTTTGTTTTTTGCAGTCAGATCATTAAAAATGAACATACATACATAATACCATCCCTCCTTCCCCCCTCCCTCCCCCCCCCCCCCCAAAAAAAAAATCCAAACCAAATCAAAACACACCACTCCAGGAAAAATGCATCTGCTGCTATGAACTGATAGTAGCAGGGTTAGGAGAGGCTCCTGAAAACAGTGTGTGTGTGCTGCCACTCTGGGAGATGCAGTCAAGTAATTTGAACAGCAGTGCTGAAAGATCTGTCAGCAGAACAGCAAAGGGCATCACGTCTAGAGGAAGCTAAGAAAGCCCAGCACAGAGCATTCCTTTGGTGCCACAGATGATGCAGTCAAGGACAGACAACCACTGTCAGTGCCTGGATGAAAAATATGCTGTGGAACTGAAGTCCAAAATGACCAAGAACCTGCCTACAGTAAAAAATGGCTCACATGGCTGTGAACCAGGAGTTGCACCAATGGCCTACATGGTTTAGAACAGAAAAAGGTCCAACCTCGCAAAAGATAGAGGACAAAAAAAATAAAAACAAACAACAACCTTGTAAAAAGGTCTGCTCTCTTTTTCAACTCCCTCATGCAATAAACACTAGATTTGAGAAGGGGGAAAAGAGAGACAGTCATTACCATCCAGTTGATGTACATCTGAGAAGCTGTGGGGGTGGAAAGGAAGGTGGATCTGGTATTTCCTCTTTCTTATAGACTGGGATCAGCTGTTGCTGAATCCACATTATTACTACAGAAAGCCATATTCAGCTTATCCAGGATGCTTCGCAAACCAACCAATTTCCTTCCTACCAGGCAAAACATTTTCTGCTGACACCTCTGAATTAGAATTTCTGGATTCCAAGTTCTGACTTCTTTAAATCCAGAACAGATTGCCAACTCCCCTTTCTTTTTGCAAAATAATCATTCTAGAAAAGTAGCTATTACAATGAGCAAAGAGCGCCTCTGTAGCTCCCAGGAACATCTGAAATCTAAGCAGACACTTGCAGGCAAATCCTTGAAAAAAGATGGGCTAAGCACTGCAAGGCAGTAACACAACTATCAGAATTTCACAGCCACTGTTGATTCCCTGCAGCAACTCAGACCCCACCATCAATAAGGAATGTCCCAGTATGGTCCCAAGAAGAGTGAACACCAACATAAGAAAAACAAGAAAGTGAAGTGTGCACTACATCTGACTCATCAGTGTGCACTCAGTGCTTGTTGCCTGGAAAAATTCTGCTTGGTCAAAAGAACTGGAACCCAATTATGTTCTGCTATAGAATGCAGGCCACATTGCTCACATTTCCCTAAATTGAAACTGCATCCACTGCAAGGAAATTGCTCGTGATTTATGACTGACAGCAAATGGAGAATTGAGGTTTCTTTCTCAAAATTGGTGGACAGATGCCATCATCTACTAGCTTTAGAAATCACCAAGGCATGTAGGATTTCAGCAATCCAAGTTTTAAATAGTGAGAGGCTACCACGTAGAACATGTGCGAATCTCTGAACAAACTAGAACTCTGAAATCAGAAATATCACCAAGAGGAAAACGCAGCAGACATACAAGTTATATTGGCTTAAATGCCCTACTGTCTGCACTTACCAAAGCCTGAAGGGATGACTGCTCAGGCTGGAGAAGCAACCAGATAATTACTGGCGATGCACAGCAAAAACACATTGCCCTGTAGTTCAAGAATCTGCACAGCTTCAAGAAATAACAGGATTATTTTACATTCAGGCAATTTTTCTTTTTAATAGAACCTAGAAGACCATGCCACCCCCAGAGCAGCTCTGCCTAACAGCATTTGTTCCAGTTTAAAAGAGTAAGAAACCAAGCCTGTTTTAGATGAGGATGCTAAAGAGTGGCCACACGGTTCAGCGGATCTGACACTTGACAACATATTACTTAAGGTGGAATTTTAAAAGGGCTGTAAAAACTATTCTAAGATGGTGAGAGAAAAAAAAAAAAAAAAAAAGAAGGAATACACTGCTTGCTGGTCAGTGCAGCTGAAACATGCTATAGTCCTTTCCTCCATTTTAAGAGAAACAGTACCGCAGACTCTGTTACAAAAAGCAAGGTTTTCTTTAACCCTCGCTAAGTAAACTCAAAATAAATTCTCCTTTGCTCTTAAAAAATAAAGCCTGTGTAAGAAGTCCAGAAAGCTCCATGAAAATAGTGCCAAGTGAGAACAAATCTCATGGCAAAATTGACAAATACATCTAAGGCAGACTAGGTTTCACCTTACAGAAACACAAGCTGCATTAACTTCAACTTCTCAGACTCCCACCCACTTACCAATATCTATCCTTCCATCAACCTAGCAGTGCAGTCATCTGCCTTCAGAGAAATCCAAAGTGGTACAGAAAAACAACATAACAGAGAAAAAAGGTAAGTAAAGAACTTTTGCACAAGAGCATGCATGGATTCCCACTAATTCATTTGCAACTAGCTTATAAAGCAGCTTTCTAGCACAGAAATTATTTCCAGTCCCAACCATTCATATACCAACAACTAAGACAGGTAAATTCTCCCCAGATTCAGAAATCTACTCCTCAGAACAAGTAACAGCAAACAAGCCAACCCTGAAACATTAACTTTTAAAAGCAAGTTTATTTTAAACCATAATCTAGACTTCATGGCTGAAAGACAAAATTAAGCACTCCTCAACAAGTTTATCATTTTGTTTGTTTTAAACTAATCTACATTTTACTCTGAAAAAAAAAAAAAAAGAAAAACTAACACTTTTCAGATATAGCAGCTCTGCTGATAAGCATGGCACTAGCAGAGCATGGAAGACAAAAGCTGAGGTACTATCCTTTTTGGAAGGAGCACAGACAGACTGATATTAAGAAGGTCACTGACAGCTAGGTCAGAGAGGAATACCACTGTTTTATCTTTTTTTTTTTTGGCTGTGACAGACCCCCTGTAACATCTGACTTAGTCACCACTACTGCGTATCTGAAAGATTACCTTATTTTATGGTTTACTCTGATTTCTTCTTCTATTTATATATCTCTACTAGTGCACCAACTTGACGAAACCTTTAAGCTCATTCTGAGTCAAGCCAGTTGTGACCTTGCTGGCAATTACGCAAATACATGCTCAAAAAAAAAAAAAAAAAAGATGGAAATGCTTGCATGTGCCTCCAGCTGCCAGGAAATGTTCCATCCTTTATTAATAATTACTTCAATACATTCCAAAGACCACCTGTACTTGCAAAATGTAAGATCCTTCACCTCCTCTTAGGACCACAGATCAGGTATTTTATAGAAAAAAGTACAATATCAGTGTAATATCTTTATTTCTGTCACAGGATCAAATACCCTATCCACATCAAAGTTTATCCAGCAAGGAAAATTGCACCTCCACGTATAGATTTGCAAAAGAGTTCTAGAAGAGGACGAAAGAGGATTCTAGTCTGTTTCCAAAACGTTATATCAGCCCTGCAAACAACAAAGCCTGCTCAGCTATCCCTTTGTGCAGCTGAATGACTCAATAACTAGGTTTGAGTGCTATGCCCCTTTTTGTCTGGTTTCACCTAGGAGAAACTGCCTTCTCCAAATTATTTCGTATTATGGCACACTTCTGGAAAATGCAGGTATAGACCCGAGCATTTTCAGACTGAGGAAAGAACAGTAACCAAGTCTCGCTTCCTTAGGAAGGGTTCTCCATTACAATAAATGCATCTTCTTTGTAAAAGAGAAAACCCTATCACACTAAAAGTCTACCCACAGAAAGATGGATCAGAGCTGTGGATTCTCATTGTACCTGCTGCCCATACACAAGAAATTCAGTCATATTACTTTGCTAGTATGCCCATTTTAGCCATGTAGAAGACACAACGTAATACAGGATGAGTGAACTTTAAATATTACTTTAAAGGTTAGAGCAGTACAGAACCATCAAACTGGTTTCCTGAGCTGCAAGTGCCTTATCAGCCACCTCCAGGGCAGCACCTGCCCTTCCAGAAAGGCTTTCCTCAACCACAAACTTCACAGGAAACACACCAAGAAAACATCACAGCTGGCAATGAAAAGCAGGACAGCAGAAAGCAAGCATCGGTTATTCTAACCAAATTACTCAAGATGCATCAAACAAGGGACAATAAAACATCACTAAGCACACACATCTATTTTCAGACTGATAAACTTCTGAAAAGGCCCAGAAGAATCCCAAAGCTGTCATCAGAAACTAAAAAATCAGTAATTCTCATGCACAAATTCTTAAGCCTTAGCTAGGAATAATTATTAAGACAGCGACAGAATCTGCTCTATTCTGCATCCTTGTGAATTGGCAATAATTCTGGTGAAGTTAATGAGCAATTGATGATGGAGAATGGGCTTTTGTTCAGTGTTCGGAGACACAAAGTGGAAGAATCATATGCAGTGACAAGTCACTCGGAGTCTCCCATACTTAGAGCTCAGATGCATTTATATTCAGTATGTCTGTATAAGGGAGAAGCATATGTTAGACAAATGTCTATTTTAATCTCCACAAACTTACCAGTGTGCCTGTTATGGGCCTCCTTGTACAAGCCAAACCAGAGTTTGTCTCAAAAATCAGGCTAGGAAGATAGCTGGCCCAGCAGAAAGGGATGTAGCACACAACTCTCATTATACAAGATAACCAGAGGGCAGCTGCCATGGGAAAAATATGCCTTTGTGTCCCACGATCAGATAGAAAGTATCTGAGAGTTAAGTGCCATGCTGTCACTGAGTCAACATAGATGACACCAACGATACTTCTCATTTACAGCTACAACAAGAGGGAAAATGCTGAAGGTCAGCCCAGGAACGCTCACATCGTGCTCCTGTTACACACTGATACAGCAGCAACAGAGTGTTAAGCACTAATGAAAAATGTGTTTATAAGCAAACAAACTGCAATTTGTCAGTAACTTCCCCAGGTACCAGAGAGCAGTGCTAAAGAAGGCCTCCCCTCTAAACAGATTACATGGAAGAGGGCAATGGATTAAAATTTAATAGAATTTGAGTATGAACCAGAAGATACTGCAAAGTCATTTCAAATTTCTGCCAAATGAATATCAGTGATATTTCAACCTACTAATACATACTTCTAACTGAATGCTTCCACGTACAAGATGAAAACAAAACGTTTTACAGCAAGGTAAAGTTTTAGATGAACACTTGTTACTCGTGCAGCTTAAAAAATAAAAATAGAAAATCTCTAATCGTGCGTCACTACAACAAGGCTAAGAACAAGGTTAAATATTCTGAACAGTAATCTGTTTAAAAATCAATCTAATACCGAGGTGCAAGTAATGCAATCATTAAAAGATACTTTAATAAACACAGTATTTCACTCTAGTCATAGAGTATGGCAAGAGAGTAAGTTCATTTTCTTACATAAAACCAAGCAATTTTAGCTATGTTTGTGGCATTTTTCTTCCACTTTCATCAACATTTGCAGACTTGATCTTCTACAGCCCTTTAGGGAAAGAGAGTTTTGAAAATAAGTGAATGTGTTCAAGCTGCAGATCACACGTGCATCCTTGTGAAAATGGTGATTTTCCCATACCTTCTCAGGGACTTTAGTCAGAAGCAGAAGCTGAAATGGTATTGAGTTGAGTGTTTCATCAGTAATATTCCAGATACTGGCAAGAAAGCTAGATGGATCAGTCAACACATACGCTACTGAAAGCCTTTAAATTACCTTTATTCAGCACAAAGTATGATTTTGTTTTAAATAAGCATTTTTATCGGACTGCTTCTAAAAGAGGATTGAATTAATTCCTTTTGACGTGTAGCTGTTGCTAAAATGTAAGCCACGCCACATTCTAAGGGCACAAGTAGTAATTCCCTTCAGAAGCACTCTTCACGAGGGAGGTGCCATTAGCAAGCTTCTCAGCGAAGCCATCAGCTCGGTGCGATCATGCAGTGACACCTAGCGAGTACTTGCAGTTAGGGAAAGCTGTTCCTCCTTGTCTATTTGCCCGAGCAGGACAAATGTCACCACTACAATTATGCCGACAAGATGCTTCACGTACTATGTTTTCCTTCTAATTAGAGACCTTAAGATGTGTGGTATTTATTGTACAAGAGCATGAAAGCGCACATACAGTACAGAAAAATGTTTCCATCCCCATACAGCGGTCACTACCTCATTGCTTCCCGCCCACCAGGACAGCCTGGTGAGGAGCACACAGCACAGTAACAAAGCCAAGGCACACGCTCTCACTGATGGCACACGTCTGGAAATGTCCTTCACTGCTCAGGGCTCCGCGGTGACTCCCCACAGCAAATGGTTTTGTTTCCATTACGCAGCAGATGGTGACAGAGATGATCTGAAAAGCCCGTAAATGTGAACAGCAGAGATGGCAGCTGGAGGATTTATAGCCAAGAACGACCCAGGGTGTCACTGCCCTGCCTCCAGTGTGCCTCAGGAGAGGCAGCTGCTGGCTGCATGGCCTCTGCACCCAGGGCTCCACAGTCACCAGCCACACAGCCTCAACACGTACAATGGAAAAGATGTGAGATCACAACTCACAGCTCCTCTTATTTGTTAACTGCATTTAAGGGATGCCCTCTCCCAAACTTCAAGCATTTCTCAAGCCTAATGCCCAAGCAATCACCTTCTCTTGCAAAAGTCCACAAATTGTGAAGGACTCCAATGCCTGGCATGACAAGCAAAACCAGGCAGACAGATCTCACAATAAGCTTTCACATTCACACAAATGAGCTGAGGTGGGAAGCAATGGCAGATATGGTATGCAATGCACTGCCAGATGCTACTTGTCACCACGCACAGCTGCACACTCATTGCCATAATTTGTACATTTCAGATCTGTCTGAAACCCCAGATGTGAAGATGCCCATACACCAAGCAAAGCATCCTGAACGATACACTTTTGCAGACTAGGAACTGTTGTTCAACATCAGTGCTCTGCTGATTTAAAAGTTTTTCTTTGTGAGAAGGATAGCACAGAGAGCCAAGCTACATGCCTCTACCTCATTTAATCTACCTCCTAGAAAGGAAAAAGAAGAAAAACTCAGCACTTTTGGGGCAGCTCAAGCTTCACTTGTAAAACCCGGGATCATCTCACGCTTCAATGCACCCGTGTAGCACCAGCAAGAGGCTTTCTACAGATGGATGTTTGGGTGAAATTATTGCCCAAACACTGGGTTGCTGTTCTCCTTACAACAAAACAAAAACCACACACAGCTGGACAAGCAGCTTTGGCTGCAAAGTTCAAAGCAGCACAGCTCCATTGCCATGGTTCCATAAAAACCCTGCATGCCTGGTGATGGAGGAAAGGAGAGACTGTGGACTCCCATCACAGACCGTGTAAAAAACAGCTGGTCTCTGGAAACAGGCTTTGCTGCTAATGCATTCTGAGATTGCCTTTCAGACTCACAAAGACCTGTAGTATTCAGAGGATTTTACAACACAATTACCTAGTTTGCACACGCTGCTTCCTTCAATAACCACATCATTCCTATTTTCTTCTTCATCACTTACCAAAAGGGGAGGGGAAAGGATCACAAGAGATGTGTGGGAAGCCCAATAAGTTAGAAATGGATCCTTTTTTGGAACAGGTTCTCAAAAAAAAAAAAAAAAAAAAAAAAGAAGTGGGAAACAACCCCAATTGTGAGAGAAGATGTAACTGTGAGCAAGTCACCAAAGAATTTATCAGACTCCTTGACAGACTCTATCACTGTGAAACCCTGGGAGTGTGGAGTGTAAGACAGAGAGCAAACGGTATCTGTTTGTGTCTAGGGGTAAAAAGGAGGTTCTGTTTGTATGCACTGTTAATCTCATCACACTTAAGAAACCTCTCATCCTTTACCACTGTTGTTTGGGAGAAGCTAGGCCCAATTAACCGATTAGAGGGACAGGAAATCCTTGCAAGTGAATAGTATATAAGATGTATGTTGAACACAATAAATTAGAACTATTCTGAGAACTATTCTGAGGCTACAAGAAACTGTGAGAGCTCTCTAACTCGACTGAGTGTCAACACCCAACATCCCATGTAACCAGCAGAGGAGCAACTGTGGAGGAAGACATGACGCTCCAACTTCCATAACTGCACCAGCACTGCTGGGAGGGCAGCTCCGCATGAGATGGGCTCAGTAGGTCCAACGCTCTGACCGCAACCCCGGGCCCCACCCCACCTTCATCAGTTCTTCCGGGCAAAATCATTAACGCTTTCATTTGAATAGGCCAGTAGTCAGCACACACATGAAAAAACACATTACTGCAACTGTAACAAATTTCTGTGCATGGGTTAGAATGTTGATATTCTTGTGTTAAAACGTGTAAGCCCATTTTAACATGTGTTGGAAATTATGTCCAGCAACTCAAAGCAAAATGTGCAGCTGCCAATGCAAATCCCGAGCAACTCTACTCACAGTGTTTTACATGTATACATGTAAATGTTTACATTGTTTACAGCTGAGGCCCTTTCTGCCCACCTGGAAGCAGCAGGTTTCTCACATAATTACAGTGAGCCTTAACCAATTTTCTACCATACAATGTCAAAAATTAAAGCTAGCCCAGCCAAAGAAAAATTTGCTTTTCCATGTCATCTTACAAACAAGATGCAGATTATTAAAAGGGGGATGGGATGAGGCCAGGACACGAGGGAGCTTGCCCAGCTCCTTTCCTGCATCAAAATAGCATCTGCAATAAAGGGAATGTACAGCTCCTCAAACCGTATACAGCGTTCTGTTTTGCAGATCAAAAATCCCTGTTGCCATGGGAACTGCAGAACGAGTCCATCACGGCACAGCCAGGCAGGAAAAGGAACCTCTGCCAGGCTACCACCGCCCCTGGGCTTCTCTGCACAAGCGCTCACATGTGCTCAGCCTGAAAGCAAAAGGCTCCCTCAAATCTCATTCGCAAACCTCCTCCCACAGATACCTGGCAAATCTTCAGGATAAATAAGTGACATATCTGTCGTTTATACGGAGTAAGGCAAGCAAAGGAGAGTTTAAAACAGAGGTATTACGAGCAATACAGGAATATCAACTTATGTATGCCTCCCAGATACGCTTGGTACAAAACATGCACCAACAGCTTATACTGTGCCCATAGATGCATGTGCCAATAAACAGATCTTAAATAAAAGACTAAAGTGCTTGAGACATATAGCAAAAAAGAGCACTGCGTAAAACAGATTACGTAAAACAAGACTTAAAATGCAATTGTTTAAAGCAGCATTTCAGGATTAGTTATACACACAGCCTGCCCTCTGTGCCTCTGTTCTCACCCAGTAACAAAAGAGGAGCCACCCCTTTGGGACAGCTGCTAGCACTGCAGACCGAGGTTAGGGACCAGCACCAGGCCGCACCACACGATCCCCAGCTGAGCACAAGCTGCTCCCACAGGTGTGAGTAACAAGCAGCAAAACAAATGCCAATCGAAAGATCCCCGCAACTGCACAGAATCACCACACAACCAAACACACCTGTTGCAGCACTCCACTGCCTTCAGAGTCCACTCCACTAGTCCTTCAGAGAAGCTAGACTTATTTTTCTGTTAAATACGTACAATGGCATCAAACGTCTGAAGAATGCAGAAATCAGTTCGTTAATCTTCCCAAACACCGCTTGCTTATCAGACAGCGCGCGCCCCTGCCCGAAGCGGTGACTGCCGCTCGCTCTCCGCACCACCCACCCCACGTGCGGCTCAGGGCAGCTGCCGCAGCTCGACTGCGCCGCTCCTCCGGGCCGAGGCCGCCCCGCGCCGCTGCCGGGAGCCGCTCCGGCAAAGCGCCCGACAACAGCTGGGCGGGTCGGAGTAAAAGAAACAGCGACGGCCAGTTTGCAAAAACTACAAATATATTTAAGCTGTGCTGGAGGTCAAGCGATTTACAACAACAGAGTGATGGAGTTCTGTGTGCAACGCTTCGAAGGGTGACGTTTTATAAACGTAATGGTGTGTTCATTTGATCATTTTTCAGAATTAGCAAAAATAGAAGCGTCTCTGCCCCAGGCGCGACAGTGAGGAATAGGGCTGCTCAGTAAGAGAGCACCTCACGTAATGCCACAAATCATACCACAAACTGCAAAAACAGAACCAAACCAAAGCAGGAAAATATTTACTCTTTCAGATCGTCTTACCTGCACCTATCAGTCCTTCACATGAAGCTCATTTCTCAGATTCACACAAGCACCAGCAGACACCAGGGCCACCAGCTGTCCTTCTCTCAGGCCCGCTATCCCAAATTTAGTCACTACTGACCACCTGTAAAGACTCCTCTACTTACATTTCACTATTAAAAAAAAAGGAAAGAGGCCAGGGCAAAGCATAGCCCCGCTCTGTCCCTCTCCACCCAGAGCACACACACACATGGTGACCGCAGGAACACATGTCCTTGCAGGACGGAGGCTGCTGCTGTGCTATCAGTGCCACCCGTACCAACTCACGCTGCGCCCTCTCTACAAGGCATCTTGGTTTTCAATTGCAGCAATTAACAGTAGCGGATGTGTCACAACAACACATCTACAATCTCTAACAGTTGTTGCTTATTTCTGAAATTGCTATGCAACGAGAAAGGCAAGAAATAATTTAGCAGAGCCCCAGGCAGATCGTGCTCACGTGCCTCACGCCCGGGGGGTGCGCCGTGGCTGGGAACCCCAACCCTGCTGCACACAGACCGCCCCCTTCAGCCAGGGAAGCTCCGCTCTTAGCAGAAAGCCGTGTTCTTTTCAGGTCAAAAGAGTACACACGTTCAACCAGCTGAATTTAAGACACCCATAAATAAGGGCTTGCGTAGTTACAAAGATAAATAGAAGCCACCTCTGCAGGCTCTGATTTTCTTGTTTCGCAGTGCACTCCCTGTTCTAAACAAGTAGGGGTCAACGTGTTTGGTGACTTATCCTCAACTAGCAAAGCGTGCTGCCGGGCCGACCCGAACCACGCTTAGTACCAAACAAAGGAGCAGCGGAGCAGCCGCGCGGCCACCGGTCAGCACGGCAGGGCCGCCCAGCGCCATGGAGCTGCGGCTCACGGGGTGCGCTGGACGCCAACACCTTCATTCCCGTGCATTTATTTCCTCCCCGGAGCAGCAGCAATAACACCCACCAGCTTTACAGCTAGTTTTCCTCGTACGCCCTGATCTAAAATCCCACTCTCCCGTCGGCACACCGAGAAAAAAAGAGGCTCGCCGCTCTCACCTGGCGGCCATTTGCGGCGGCCGGCTGCAGACGCCTCTGCCCGATGCCCCGCACTGCCGAAGGGACGCGCACGCAGAGTCTCCGCGCCGTGAGGCAGCGAACGCGGCGCCCGGCACCCCGCGGCCACCCGCGCACCCGCCCCGAGCAGCCGAGGCCTCCAAAGGCGCTCCGGTGAAGAGCTACGCGCGGCTCCGCACAGCCGCCCCCGAGCGCTCCGGGCACCGAACGGCGGCCACCCCCATAGCCGCCCGGGAGCTCCTGGCGGAGCGCGACTCGCCCAGCTTTCACACCAGGAAGCGTTCGGCGCATCTCTGGCCGTCGCCTCCTGCGTGAACGCGCGACACATCTGCAGGTCCTCACCGAATCCATCAGCCTCGCGCCGCTGTTACGTCCCACGCAGCCACGCCGAGCGGCTCCCGCAGGCCGCCGCCTGCGCCGGGCGGCCGTTGGGTTCGAGCCGCCGCTTTGAGGCCGCCCGCGGGCGCGTGCGGCGCCCGCCTCCTCCGCCCGAGCTCGCGGCCGCCTTCCGCCGCTCACCTGGCCCTACGGCCGCCAGCTTCTGCTACCTGCCCGCCGCGTGCCGCTCTGAGCGCCGCGCTCCGTGCGCGATGGGGCGGTGCGACTGCAGCGCGAGGAGCGGCCGCGGGACGGCGCCGTGGTGCGGGGCGGGTGGCGACGGAGCGCTGCCGCGACCACGGGGGGAGCGCGCGAGGTGCCTCGGTGCGATGGCGGTGTGGCTGCAGCGAGGGTGCGGGTGTACAGGCAAGGCGGGGGTCCTCGAGCGAAAGCGAGCCTACTTGTATTTTTATTGGTCCTAGGCTTCTAGTAAAGAGCCCAGGTTGTTTCTAAATGCGGTAACTCATATGACACGTGCCTTTTTTTATCATACCTCTCCTGCCACAAAACCAACCAGCCAGAACTTTAAGGTGTTGCCCATATTTCCCAGCTTTTAACGTGCTTAAGGCAGCACTTCACAGTTACAGCAAAGCAAATTTCTTTTCAGGAACAGCACTCGAGTGCAATCACTACCTCAAAATTTGGCTCTTCGGCTTTTGCTATTGCAAAAAAAAACTTTTTTCAGAACCACAGAGGACTTCACAAGGATGTACACTAACACTCATTTTAATGCACTCAGAGAATGGTCGTACCTTGCAATCAGAATAAAGCCTCACGACAGTATCTGGTTCCTCCACTGTACAGAAAACAGCTCTGTTTCTGTACAGGCTCCATGGGTAGTCTGGTTATAAAGACCTTGATCCAAGGCACACATTCTTAAAACAAGAGCAATTGCAAATAAATGACCAAGCACTTAGGAATTGTCAGGTAACTGTTATTTTTTTCCTTATAAATGTGTCACTAGTGTTTTAATGCCAAATTTGAACTCTTCTTCGGATTGTAAGAATTCACATCATGGGACTGGCTGCAAACAACTGAGATTAGTTTCCAAAACCAGTTCAAACTCCAAAAGCTTTTTCTGGTGAGTAACTTTATGAGACCTTGAGCAATTTAATTATCCCATGCCTTGCTTCTCCATTAAAGAAAAAAAGCAATCAAATACCTTATTGTTACTTATCCCACAGTTGCGCTCTTAGTGATAAAAAGAACAAAGTATGTGCGACACCGCCAGCTGGAGAGGACCTGCCCAATCATTTGGAAAATTATTTTCCAAAACTGTTAGTAACAAAAAAAAGTTATAATGGCAAATGGAAATTAAGAAAATTTAAGTCTCATATGAACTTCACATTTCTGTCCAAGTAACAGCAGTAGGTGGATGGGAAAGTACTATTTCTTCTGATATCCTATCACTTGAACTTACAAAAAAGTCCCTCAGATAGGAAAAGTTTAAACAAGCTAGCATTATTTTTGTATACACAAAGCAGTTAAAAGCCATTTATTCCTCTTCTCATCTTGATGGATCCAATCTCTTGATGGATTCCATAAAGCTGAGACACAATGAGGAAATCTGCATGACAAGACTGATGCCATCAATGCACTTTTTTTCCTCAATTCCATTGCCACCCCATCTGTTTAATGCCTGCCTCCTACATCCCCATACCGGTGCTCCCACAAGCACGTGCTCAACACCCAGTATGTACGCCAGCTCCTTGGCAGCACCATGTATAAATTCACCATAGAAACATCACATTATAGTATTTTTATTCATTCTAATTCCATTCAGCACCCTAAGATTTAAAAAAAGGTTATGAATTTTGTCCTTCACCAGAAGTTCAAGTGAAGCTTCTGCTGGCTTCCACCCTAACCTGCCTTGAAGTGAAAGAACAAACTATAACTATTTACAAAACAAGATCTTCCTTATAATGCAAAGATACTTACTGACTTCAAATGTAAAATATGACTGAAATACATGGAATATCACTGAAATGATACATACTGTTCTGCAGTGTCGGTCGCTGGTTCCTTTAACATCTGTTTTCCTAGTTCTCTCAGAACACCTGACATAAAAAAGGGTTTAACATATCAGGCACATAATGTCATCCTATCCTAGAACAGATTTGAAAGGATTAATAAGCCAGTGAGTCAAAGTGCAAATCATATTAGAGATCTTTCTGAAAGCATACAGCTTCAACCTTTTACTTTCCACAGCGTTGTTATTAAAATAGTTTTAATCAGTATTTCTGACTTTTAACTTTTACATACTCATATCTTATTGTCGCAGCACCTCTTGATAGCCATAGTTGGTAGTGATGAAAACAAAGACAGAACAATTGAATACAATAAAAAATGAAATCTTTATTCTTTTGGCTCAACTGTAATGTGGTTTACTGGTCTTTATGGTATAGCATTTTCCTGCATGCAGTTCACTGACACACAAGTCAATAATTTTTTGTAAAAGGAGGAGTCAACATCGAATTTTTGCTTGTGTAAGAAACACAAAATGTCCTGATGTGATCAGTTATACAAGTTTGCTATTCAATTCCTGTGGAAAAAAGAAACATATTGTGGATCCCATATTATATTTAGAACAGTTCTAGTGCAGCATGAATCAACAAGAATAAGAATAGTCTATGTAAACAAACACTGGTAAAGATTTCATGAATAAAAAGACTACCTTGAAACTTCTGATGCAGGCAGTGCTAGAATTTTAAACAAACCTTCCCCACCACATTTCAATTACAAGTTATACCTATTTGGAAGCAAGTGCATTTTGGACTCAGTTTGAAACTTCACATTAAAATATGTGCAAAAATACAGTACTAATAAAAAAGCAGAAACCTAAAGCTACCCCATCCTCTCCTTTGTTTCTTATTTTGTGAAGTTCTTCAATTAAAAAGTGCTATGGATAGAAAGTAACAAAAGTGACGGTGACATCAACCTGAAGATAATTATAATTTCTTATTATATATACAAAACACTGAAAAAAAAAATAAAATGATATTTTTACAATATTTATATTTTCTTAGAAAATTCTATCCATGTATTTCATCAGATTCAGCAGTTTGCAACAAATCCTGTACAGTCCGACTATACACCGTACAGTACTCACTTAACATTTTAGAATGCAAAGCAAGAAGCTCTTGAGTAGCTGCAAACTATTGCTTGATGTCATGAAGGAATGATGTCTGACTGAACAATTTGTTTCACTTAACCACTGAGATATGGCTTCCCATATTCAACTTTTAACAGTGGAAGGAATAAAATTACAGCAGCAAAGGCAAGATAAACATGCATCAGTGATAGCTTCCAAACTATCTATTATGGTACAGAATATTTCATCTTAGTTCTTGAAAGCTTGCAAACTACACTTATTGTGGTACATATTTGATGCAATAAATATTGTGCATGGGTCATTATTTGTTTGCTCAAACATGCACCACAGGATAAAATAACTATTTACATAGACGGTACTTTTTTAATCAATACATACAACGTCAACCTTGCTGAGAGCAGAAGATGGCTAAACGATACTGCAGGGTGAGGCAGAACAACTTCATAATCCTTAAGTTTTGTGGGGTTTGGTAAATTCAATTTCCCAAGTTCAGGTAAAATTTTTTTTTACAGAAGAATACTTAAAAATGGACTCCAAGTCTCTCACTAAATTTTGTATGCAGATTTCATTCAACTACACTTAAGTGACTTATGAAAAAATAAAACATCTGTTCTATTCTTGTAGACTATGGGAATTTACAGGCACATTAAGATCTTTCTGGATGAGATACTGGATGTATACTGTTTTTAAGCACCTCAAAATATAGAGCCATCCTGAAACATGGAAGTAGTCAGACTCTGCTGCTTTGTGCGACGTCATGTTTTTCCATGCATGAACTACAAGTGCAGCATGCCTTCATGCAGATCACTTCTGTCTGTACATATAGAGAATCCGAGAGTAGAACACCTGGTTCTCGTACCCCCTTCCCCAACATAAAACCCATTTACAAAAATAGTCACATATAATAGTAAACAACCTGTGAATTAAAAAATGATAAGTTCACCAACACTGATTTTTGTAAAAATATGGCAGATGTGGCTGTTGAAATGCAAACAGTGGATACAATTTTTGTACTGAGTGTTTTACGTTAAACACAGAGATTCCTAGGTCCGCACCTTTTTTAAAACCAGTCCCTACAGTCTGATTGGCCATTTTATCTTCTCTTCAGCAGTGTCAGCTGGTAATAAAAACAACAACCTCCTGTCAAGATGTTACCCTGTTTTACAGAGTTGCAGTTTGATGACGAGGGGTCACTGTCTTGTTATAGGCACTGACCTTCTTTATATATATATATGTAATTATATATATATTTATATATGTAAAAACTGTCAGTTTGGCATGTACCTCCTACAGGAGTCCTGTGGACACAAATACATATTTTCTTAGGCTGTAAACAGTTTATCGCAAACAGAATTATGTGTTACTTTTTACTTTCCCTGCTGTCTTTACCTTTATCTTCTTTTTCTGATTTGTCTTTTTCATATTTATCCTTGTCTGGCTTTGTTACACTATCATAGGATGGTGGGGAGGTTGTGGATGGGGTCATATCTGTTTTCTCTGGAGTGGAGTTCTCATTTAGTTTATCCATAATCATATCTTCTTTCATGGGCAGATCATCCTCATCTTTACCTTTATCCTGATTAAATATACATGAAACTTTTTTGACTTTCTGCCTTAAAAGGTGACGCCTGAAAGCACGTTGAATAACAACAGCAGATACCTCCTCCTGTTTCCGTTTTAATGTGGTTGTGATTGGTTCATAGGAGACTTTGGAAGGATTGGCTGCCATAAATCGGTCTTCCATCTGTATTCTGAGGGCATCCATCTCCCCACTTTCCCCTAACACACGCTTTGTGAAAGCAAACAGGATGTCGAGGCAGTGAATTCTGTCACCGCTTACCATGGGCAGATCCATTGCAATCAGCTGGACCTTGTTTGGTTTTGCTATGAGAAGAGGAGGATCTAACGAAGCTGCAAAATCTGATAGTTTACTGAACTCTATGAATTGTGTTGCATCTGGATCAAACTTCTCCCAGACTTCATAGAACATCTCAAAGTCATCCTCGCTCAAGGGCTCAGCACTTTCTTCAGTTGCAACACTGAAGTTCTCCAGAATGACAGCAATGTACATGTTCACCACCACCAGAAAGGATATGATGATGTAGCTGACAAAGAAGAAAATCCCAACCGAAGGGTTGCCACAGTCGCCTTTAACAGAGCTCCCTGGGTGATCTTTATGAGGGTCACAGTCCGGCTCCCCACTGTTAAGAATTGGGGCTAACAAGCCATCCCAGCCAGCAGATGTGGTAATTTGAAATAGGCAGATCATGCTGTTGCCAAATGTTTCAAAGTTGAACATGTCATCAATTCCAACTTCCCTCTTAACGTAGGCAAAGTTGGACATGCCAAATATGGCATAGATAAACATGACCAAGAAGAGCAGCAGGCCAATGTTGAACAAAGCAGGAAGAGACATCATCAGAGCAAAAAGCAGAGTGCGGATTCCCTTTGCGCCTTTAATGAGACGCAGGATGCGACCTATTCTGGCAAGTCGGATGACTCGGAACAAAGTAGGGGACACAAAATATTTCTCAATCATCTCAGCTAAAAACATTCCTGTTGAAAAACAAGTCATATTAGTCAATGATACTATTATATTTCAGTTTCCCCAGAATTAGCCATTTCATGAAAATGAGTTGTTCTTACCTACTATGGAAAGAATGACAACTACAAAATCAAAAATATTCCAGCCGATGGTGAAGTAGTAATGGCGAAGTGAAATCAATTTCAAGACAAATTCTCCAGTGAAAAGCACAATAAACACAAGGTTAATCCAATATAAAATGTTTTCCATGTCTTCACTCTGGTCATCTGTTTCTACCATCATTGTGACCATGTTAAGGCAGATAAGTATCATGATACTGATATCAAATGCTTGTTTTGTTACAAAGTCAAAGACCATGCCTTGGAATTTGTTCTGGGAAGGAAAAAAAAAAAACAAAAACAAACAAAGTTGCATTACGTTATGCATGGGGTAAAATTTCTTTCTTTTTTTCCAAATTTCTACAAATTAATTAAATCTAGCATGTAAGGGGATTTCATGTCTTCCATAGTCTTCCATTTGTATGAATTTTCCAGTTTGCACATGTAAACACAAATCAATCAGAAATGCAAATACTATGTCTATAAGCATTAACAGATTTCAAAATACTCATGGTAGTTTTTAAAGTTGCAAAGGTCAATTTTCTATCTCAAACAAGTTCACTGTAAGATTTTGTGTCACAATATTAAATGAAGTCTTAACCTGGCAAAAGTTGGGGAAAAAAAAAAAAAGAAGCGTAAAGAGGCTCAGAGTTAACAGCACTTCATTTATCCTAAATCTTAAGGAAACACAGAAAAATTTCAAGCCCAAGTTCAGTGTTCTTCATGTTACCAAAATAACCTTTACTACACCTTGCATTTTGAGCTATAGAGAATTTACTGATGGCTGAGAGGGCATCTCAGCTGGTTCCACAGTCCAAAGTAGAACTGCAGAGCTGGAATCACTGCACCATCTAAACTTTGCTCTGAAGTGCCACGGGAGAGCTGGAGGAAAAAAAATTGCATGGATTGTGCAGCAGGAGTGAATGTGAGAGGTAAAAGGATGTTTTTTTTCAGGCAATAATATTGTAACTTGCTTCCAGTCTTCCTTGATGACTGAAAAGGCCTATGCCCTAAAACTTTCACATATTTTGACAAATATATTGTCAGAGTTCATTGTTTTAGTCTTTTTCTTTGTTTTGAAAAAATGTCACATATAATGTCACTGCCATTTGTAAAGAGAAAATGAAGGGGAAAAAAGGAAAGGTTAAGAGTGCTTCATGTTGAGGCTACAAAAGATAAATATTCTGTATTTCAGATGAATAAGATTTTTTTATATCTTTTTGTTTGTTTGTTTCAGGTTACAACTTAATTCAGTCTAAGACATATCCAAAACAGTTCTTAAATAAACGTAAAACGTAAAAAGAGAAGGTTTTTATTCTTACTGCTGGTCGTGGTATAGGCTTCTGTGGTTTCTTTGAACCCAACTTTTTCATTGCATTGTAGTATTTCTTCTGTTCTTCTGTCATAAAAATATCTTGACCTCCAAAGTAAAGCGAAGAGACAAAAACTGGTTAAAATCACATATTTCTATTGATTACTTATAAACAGGAATACATATTAATAATAATCACTCTCATTCTAATCTGTGGGAAAATTAGAATAGACATCTAAGTTCCCGTTTATCTTGATTATTAGTATATGAGTAACAAAAAAATTGCTTTATAAATGTCACTTTCAAAGTTTAGGATATTTTTTGAAAGATTCTTGAACTTTAAATGATAGATTTCTTGTTTTCATTTGGGTGATACAGGTAATAAGAACCTTCAGGAAGGAGAAGTGCTTTTTCTTTGTTCTGCTGAAGTTATTATGGAGACACGAATGAACAAAACATTCCAATCCTGTGCTCTTGTTTTTCCTTTTGAGTAAATTTTGGCAAAATATTAGAATTGACTTCTATGATACCAAAGGAAGATGAGAAGTTAGTCATGCAATTAAATCTCACAACTTTTATTTTCTAACCACAAATGCAGGACTTGGAGCAGAAGATCCTGGAACTATTACATGGATTGAGAAGGAAAAAAAAAGCCAATTTCTCTCCATCTCAACAAATTTCAATATATGACTCCAGCAGCATTTCCACCAGTTCATTGTCCTTCCAGACAATTTAATTCAGTTTTGTTGCTGAAACACTGCTGCCTTTTGAGGCAGTGTTGACAAAATAAGATGACTAAAGGGAGGACAAATAAATTTATTAAAATACTTACTATTACAGCTCAGAAATCTAGGCTGCTGAGCTCAGAGATTTGACAATTACACAACTAAGAGGTTTTATAGCTGCATTTAAGTATTTCAGTGATATTTTTTTTTATAATCTTGTTAAAGATTCCAATCTGAAATCCACATCTTTACATTAGTATTGAATATTTCACTAACCATGGAAAGACTTCTGGTGTCACTTGTCTGTCAAACAACATTTATCAAGACAAACTGTACTGCTTTATATCAACTTTATGTATTTAATATGCAAAGTGGGTTAACTTATCTTAAAATGAAGCCTGAAAAGAAAATAAAGTTATTGTTTGTGGACCAAAAGGATCACAAAAAGAAAGGTTAGCTTTCTTTTCTGAGTAACGATGAAATACTTATCTTTTTTTTCTGTTGGTTGAAATTGTCTATGATGACACCAATGAAAAGGTTCAAGGTAAAGAATGATCCAAAGATTATAAAGATGACAAAGTAAAGATACATGTATAGGTTATCTTCATACTTAGGCTGATCCAAAACCTGCAGAAAGGCATAGACACTAAGCCTTAGTTTAAATGTGGACATAGAGCTGAATAGCTGCTGAGTATTTATAAAGTAATATTCTTGACAAAAGACTTTGCTACTGAACTTGATACTTCATTTTCCAAAACTCTTACTCACTATATTATGTAAATATTGAAGTCACAATTTTTTTAAAACTAGGATTACCATCCATCTGAATCTGTACACAACCAGAAACATCAACTTTTAAAGCTGTGAAGATCTTAGCGTATCTTGTGAGAAGCCACCAGTGTAGGCTTGTAGAGCTTCACTACTACAGGCACTAAGTAAGCTTCCCTGCATTTTACTATTTGTTACATATTAATTTTGTACAACTTCTTTTCCTACTGTTTTACATCTCACTGCAATCTACCCTAATTTTAACCTGAGTTTTAACTCAAAAACCTGACCAATGCAGGTTACAGCACATGATCTTTGCAGTGGCCTCGGTAGGCTAAAGAAAGGCATCCAAACAATGTTTAGAGTGAGCATGTTTTTTTGGTACAGCTGTGCACATTTATTATATTATAACAGATCTCCTGCTGTGAGTGTAGCTTACAAAAAACTTGGAGTTTCACCACTATAGTTTATTTAGTTGTTTACTTACAATTAGAGCACAATTTGCACCAAGGAAGGAAGGGGAAGACAAAACAGTATGAAAATTCGCAGGCCAAGTTAAGAATAGAAACTGTGCCCTGAAGAAAAATCAGGCTGTTTGCAGAAGATAGTGAAAATCTCACCTTTAAAAAAAGATTAGTGGTACAAACCATAATCTCTAAGCTGTGTATCCATGCCTGTTTCCAAATGTAATTAAAACCTCAATACACACAATGAGAGGAGGAAAAGGCATTTCATGGCAACAGTTCAGTCCGCTGCGGAATTAAGGAATTTTGGTCCAACTGCACCACAGAGAATTTGGATCTTTTAGGACTGCTCCTCTGTTTTTTTATGTCTCTTGTATTTTTCCTATGTCTTCAATTTTCTCTAACTATAAAACTGCAATAACTCCTTGTTCTCTCGCTTTTACTGTTATTTCTAAAAGATGGTGTTAAAGTTATGTTCTTAAGTCTTACAGCTCATACAGTCAAACTGATGGAATTGAGGGAGTATACTTACATTACGAGAATCCACAGCAGCATACATGATATCCATCCATCCTTTAAATGTAGCCTATAAACAGAACACTGGTGTTTACCTCACGCTTTTTCTGGGAAACGGCTTGTCAGAAACATTTAAGAGCTAAAGACTAACCACGTTTAAAAATTTAATCCAAAACACCAGCTCAGTGTAATATTAATAGGCAGTAAAACATTGTACGTTTTATTCATATATGGGAATCACAAGCAAATTGTAATGTTTGACTATAAAGGACACAACCTGTATTAAATTAAGAACTTTTATATATAATGAGTAACACACGATATAAATAATTTTCTGTGTATGAGCAAAGTAGGTATACTTGATATAGATTCAACACATCCTGGGTAAATTTAATTGCTTGTTTTTCTTATGTTAGTCCCTACAGCCTCTACATTGGTATTATTTATGTAGTGTCACAGACTTATCCACACATAAGAGTTATCCCCAGTTCTTGGCTCTAATGGATGACTCTTATAAACTGTTGAGGTGATATACCACAGAATTTTTGAGCAAGAATTCAAATTTATTTGACTTTACAGCTCACAGAAATGAATACCTCTCTGGATCAGGAATAACTATTTATCCTGTGTACATGACAACAAATTTGTCATGATTAATTAACACTAATTAGAAATAATACAGCCAGGAAGAAATAGCTTGTATTTATGACGAAGGACCTCCCTAAAATGCACTGCACTGTATAAGCATGGGTGATCCCAAATCTAAAGAACATATTTAAATGCTAATAATCAGAAAGATAAGAGAAATATATTTAATTTGGAACATATGAATTCACAGGATTCTTAAAATTGCTGACAAAGTATCTTGGGAAGCATGTTTTCTACAGCAGTTTTAAGTTAGAACCTTGTAAAATATAGTAAGAATTTTAATTATATGTAAATACAATTTTAGAGAGACTTTACAAACAGGAATATATCATTAAAAGTTATCTTTAAGATAAGAGATCTTTATCTCTGCTGTGAGAATTCTGAAAGTACCAAACTTTCACATATGCCCCTGCAAGTTCATCTCTTTTAAAACCAAGCTCAATGTCCAACAAGTAGAATCATACTATAATACGTAATCAAACAGAAAAGCAAGGGTGGTCTCTAATCGGAAGAAACGAGATGCAAGGCTGATATATATTTGAAGAAAGGTTAAAAAAAAAAACAAAAAAAACCACTCTATATATGTTAAAAATCCACTTCTGCTTACAGTTTTCCACACAGACGCACGTATATGCACACATATATATGTATATATTTTTAAAACACATACTCCACAATTTACTTAAGGATTTTTATAGGCATAATGCCAAACAAAGAAGCAAGGAAAAGTATTTCTACCTGAAAGAAGAGAATAGAAATAACTTTTTCTGTTAGAAGTAAACCACAGAGATATAAAAAGAGAAATAGACATTCAGGAGTGGAGACTTACCACTTGAAGTAAAGAAAGGTAACCAAGGCCTACATTATCAAAGTTAACTTTCACATTCTTCCATCTGGCAGTTTCATTGTTTTTAATGAGCTCCTCACATTGGCTGTAATTGTTGATTTGGCTGATATCAAATCTCTCATCAGTTGTAGTGTTAACACAGTAGTAAAATTTTCCAGCAAATAGATTTACGCCCATGATACTGAAGATCAGCCAGAATATAAGGCAAACAAGAAGCACATTCATAATGGATGGAATTGCTCCTAAGAGGGCATTTACAACCACCTGGTGTACAAATGAAACCAGATACAGTGTAAGAACACAAACACTACTATCTTCATTAGACTGACTTAAATGTACCTCTCTGTTTCAATTCAGTATTAATCTGTATTATACTTTTGGATTATAATACTATACAAATTTTGAAGAAAGATAAAGTATCAGCATAATTAGAAGGAAAACCATACAAACAGAAGCAAATGGAAGCTTTAAGTAATGGGAAAAAAAAGAAGAAAATATAAAATGAACTTTAAAAACAAAGAGCATTAATCAATAATTTTAAAAATATGTACTTAATATATGTCTACAAAATTCTATCTGTAATATTTCTAACGACTGATTGCATCAAGCACAAAAAAAATTTTCTCTATCACATTTTTATTGGATAAACAATCCTAATCAATGTTTTTATTGGATAAACAGTCCTAATCAATGTTATTGAGCACGTTTTTACTTGAAAGTAATTTTAAGACTTTTAAATAAAACTGGGAGATGTATCCATGTTCATTTGGATGGCTATATATAAAAGCAGAAAAGCAGCCATGTTCAAACAGCAGGCTATCTGAACACAAAAATGCTGGTTGTGAAAGCAGCAGATAAGACTTAAAGTAGACTTAATTTATTTAATGCTGAAATTGATGAACTCCTAAATCAGGTAGCTTTGGTCTTAAGCTTTTTTGTAATAACTATGGAACAACTCTGTCCACTTTTCCAAAAAAAACCTGAATCAGTTCCATAGAATCTAACACAGATTTTGTTTCTAAAAAATGCAGGATATGAGGTATTACATAGATGTGATTATAGATGACTGACTCAGGTTATATGACATCGGTACTACAACAGATCTGATAGTACATTACTCTGTTTCTAATTGTAAAAAATGCTGGCCTTATGTTTATATTTATGTTTCATGGGTTTCACAGAATTCATTACTTGCAAAATTAGTCATCTAAGCAAATCAACTTTCATTCATATCTATTTTATATGACTGAAAACCTTCAAATGTTACAGTAGGTGAAGATCTACCATCCTGTACAACATATAGTAGACACGGCCTGAAGAAAAGAAGAAATACCTCTTTGACTTTCAGAGCTCCTTTTATGTCAAAATAATACCTCTTTGAGGTAATCCACACTTTGGACAACATTATAAATTTCCTATGACATCAATTAAACTCACGTTATGTTAAATTTAGATGCTGGAACAAATTAGAATTAACATAAGCTATTCTCTGATTCCATTAAGGCACAGAACATTGGATGAACTCTCCCATGCCTCTTGAACTTTGTTTTTTTTTTTTTGCCACAAACTTTAAGTCACGTATTGCAATAAATATTTATCTCCAACAGGGACATTTTAATAATCAAAATAATCTGTTAAACATAATAAAATATGCTTAGCAATATTTATTATAAATCAGTAAGCAACAACAATACAGCATTTTATCACTCATGAGCAGGGAAGAGATCAACGATTAATCTATTCTCACTATTTCAGCAGTGCTCTCTTATGCTGACTTGTATCCATAGATTTGTCAATGATGTGCCTTTGCAGGGCTGTGAGAAGCAGGCCTACATAAAGAAACTATTACCTTAATAATAATGTTGAATTAATTTGAATTGGAGATCTAGGAAGTTATTGATTAAAACTGGAAGTCTGATGGGAATAATGAACAGCTATAGATTTTCTTCCAATTCTGTAACATTTTCCAAAAATCTATTAGCTAAGAAAATATTATTTTTATTTAAGGTTATCTCAATTATTCCTAAAAAATACAATTAAAAATATAATTAGAATCTTTAGCTGTAGAAGTATTGTTTATTAAAAATAAATATTGAAATATAAAGAGATAGATAATGAAGATATTTGTTTTCTAGTTTTCAGTCTCATTACACCTGAGAATGCTGTTCCTCGTTCTACTTTGCAGGTCAAGTCATGTTATTCTTTCTATTACTGCTAAATTTCACAAGCGACATACTTTCTCTGGTATTGTCTGAGTCCTGAAGCTATAGCAGAACCAGGTTAAAATATGTATCATTTGAAGATACTCAAAATATAATTTTGAGTATTATGAGAAAAGCTTCTAGATAGCTCCAGGCTAGCATTGAAAGTAGGGGCACAAGAAAGGAGGATAAGTGAAAAGAAAAAAAAAGAAATAATTAAAAAGAGATTTAAGAGCATCCATTGCTTATTTAAATAAATAAATAAATAAATAAACAAAGTAGTATGGGCCTAGCACTATATAGCAGTGAGTGACAGCACTCAGGACAGAACAGACAGATCATGTCTCACTGTAATTCTCAACTCCCACAGTCCAGTTTCCTGAAGCTTCACATGCAAATTAAAACTTATTTCCATTATCAAGAGTGATGGGAAGATGCAGTGGAAACATCACATGCTACCATTAATTAGAAATAGAGGAATATTTTCTATTAATTATTAATTTGGGTAGGCACAACAAACCATGATCCTAGAGAATACTACAGTGGATTAAAACTTTTAGATACATAGAAAAGAATTTCTTGTATCTATATAGGAACTATAGTCATAGAATAAAACCATAGAATGGCCTAGGTTGGAACAACCTCAAAGATCATCTACTTCCAAGCCCTCTGCTGCAGGCAGGGTTGCCAACAACTAAATCAAGCACCAGATCATGTTGTCCAGGGCCATATCCAACCTGGCCATATCCAACCATCCTCCAGGGATGGAACATCCACAGCTTATCTGTGCAGCTTATTCTAGCATCTCACCACCATATGAGTGAAAAATTTCCCCCTGACATTTAGTCTAAATTTTTCGTGTCTTGTCCTATCACTTTCTGTATAAAAAGAAGTTGATTTCCTTCCTGCTTATAAGCTCCCTTTAAGTATTTTGAAAGCCAGTATCTGGTCTACCCTGGGCCTTTTCTCAAAGTTTAACTGTCTCAGCCTGCCTTTGTAGGAGAGGTGCTTTAGTCCTCAGATCATCTCTGTACCCGTTCCAGAAGCTCCACATCTTGTGCTCAGTGGAAGTAATTTTAAGTGCCCATGAAAATATGTACACCATACTATAGCGTTATATTTTCAGTTCAAAGAAATTAATATATTATGAAGAGATATCTTGAATTTCCAGGTATCAGATCTTAAAATCATTTTGTAATTAATTCCTTCGCCAACTTGAGCTACTTAGCTTTAAAACCTTAAGACTGAGGATTTTTTAAATAATCCAAAATTCTTTATATCCATAAAAATGTTATTCCAATAGTTAATTGCTTAAATAACAAAAACATGTCTATTTTTATTCTAAAGTTAACTTCATGCACTACTTATTATTATATCTATTCCTAAAGTCATAGATCTCCTTCTTATTCAGATGATTTACTAAGAGATACAGTCAGCAGATCCAGATCAAATCAGTAGGCAAAGCATCAACATGAAATTTATGAGATGGAAAATAACTCCCAAATCTTTACAAAATGCACTACTTTTTTTTCTTTCCACACTAAATTTCCACTTCAGGAATTTGCTACACAAAATTGCGTTCTCAATTTTTTTGCTAATCGTTCTGATTAAAAAGCAACAATTAATGTGTTTTTTAGAAAGATATTTTACACAGGCCCTGATAAATTTGATAAAACATCCCAAATGTTGACATTTTTCTCAGCATAGTTCTGAAGGATTTTTTTTTTTTAACTGAAAATCCCGAATCGTGCCTATTTTAACCTAAACACAGAAGATAAAGAACTATGAAAACTTTACTTTCTTTGCAATTTTCAAAACAAATATTTTTTTTTCAGTTCAGAAGAGAGAATACAGCGGTTGTTCTGAAAGTAATGCCTCTTATTTTATTATGCCGCCCCACAACATCAGGGGCAGATGTTGGGTTTATGGCAGTATAGGCTGAACCTTCCCACTAATATTCCAGTACATGCAGTTGCCGTATGACAGATGGCAGCAGAGGGGCAGTTTGACAAAATGATGTGAAGTCTCATGTGGAAGTGCGGATGAAGCAAAGGGGTGTCACTGTATTCCTGTGTAAGGAAAACATTGCAGCCACTGACATTCATTAATGCTTCTTGAATGTTTATGGAGACCAAACAGTGGATGTTAGACAAGCCATGTTCCAGATGGCCATGCAGATTTCTACAAGTGCGGCATGCAGGCTCTTGTTCATCAGTGGCAAAAATGCATAGCCAATCTTAGTGACTACGCTGATAAACAGTGTTTGTAGCTGAGAATATGCTCCATCAAATAGACTTATTGTGCTATTTGTATCTCTTGTAGTTTACATGGAAATAAATAGGAGGTATTACTTTCAGAGCGACCTACGCACGGGTAGCTACTTAGAACACAGGCATTCTAACTTGTTCAAAAATGCTATAGGAAAAAAAACACATTACGCTGAGGAAATCTATGAGAATTCATATTCTGATGAGGGCTCTCTTAAAATGGTAGTGTTGTGCAGACTAAATTTCAGAAAAAAAAAAAAAGAAAAATTAAACTTAATTACTAAGCAGGGTAGAAATCTACATTTACTAAGAATAAGGCAAAATACTTTTTAAAGCATGGCAAAAATTTTGTGTGAAAAGTTTTTTTATGTAATTTTAACAGGCCTTTCCTGTAACTTATCACAGTGGAATTTTTAAGAACAGATGTGGTAGAGTACCAAAGCAAATGTAGAGTGGCTGGACAGCCCACCAAGAAAGCATCTGTGAGATTCAGAAATTTGTTGGAGGCAAGTACATGGTATTTTCCACTTGAATATCAAAACCTATTTCCTTTTTAGTTGGAAGTCTTTTGATTTCCATCACATTTTCTCTAGAAAATCAAGAAGCTGTAGTTGACTTAAAAATTTACTGATAAGCTTTTAAACCAAGGTCTCAAAGATCAGTGATCACAGCAGGTAGATCACACAAGGACCCTTTTTAATTCATCAATAAGTTTTCAACTCAGGTACATTTGCTGATTAGACTTATAGCTATGTGATCCAGTTAGACATATAGACCCTGAATGAATATGTCAGACATCTTGTGGCTTTTATCTCCAGTTGTTGACTACTGCCTATAAGAGAAACATTTCTAGAGTTTTCATGTCATAGCAGAATATGTAAGGTCTTTGTCCATTCCAGTATACTGAAGAAATGATTTGAACTAATCACTAATCTGACTTCACACTAAAATACACTGAGAGCCAATTAGGGCAAATCAGGGTCTCAGCTTTGGTAACTGTTACAGCAGTAACTACTGTAGATAGTAACTTCTCAAACTTATCCAGCTCTGTCAGCAAAAATGTCTTCCCATATGTTTTCAGCCTTCTTAGTGCTCTGCAGATTACAATCAACATTTTAAAGTCAATACAGAAAGCAGTAAACAATCAGTTTAAGCCAGAAATCATAAAAGAAAACATCAGCTCCATCTTCAGCGTGCTACAAATGCTGTTTCAAGTAGAATGCAATAGTCATCTACTCTGCAGGAGTGAAGGCATTTTATCACTGCCAATTTTCTTACATATGGATTCATAACAAAGCTTTTAATTTGTAACAGAAATTGCCAATTAATATTTTCATAATAGTATGTTAAAAGATTTTTGATGGACTATGGATATGACATTCTATACTTGTAGGAAAACACATGTATGCATATATATGTATATGTGCTCATACTTTTATGAGGAAACGTTGATTTTTTTTAAACTATTTCAGCTGTAAGAGGATTTAATCACATAGGATAAATTCAGTCATGTAGTAAAATTCCAGAGATCCATGCAGTTGATAAACCCTTGGGCCTTCAGGAAAACATGAAATTTGCTGAAAGGCCAGCAAACTTAAATAAATGTTACAATGTGTGCAATAACACATGAATTCATATAAGCAGATGAAGTCTTTTGCTTATATGTTAGTGATAAATGTAAAATATATAAGATGATGGTGCAGCATTTTTGCATGGATTTGTCATTGATTATTCTGCATGCATTGCTTCTGTGTATGCATGCATTATTTCAAATTCTTTCATTTTTTCTTACCCTCATCCCTTCAAATCGCGACAAGGCTCTCAGAGGTCTCAAAGCTCTTAGTGTCCTAAGGGATTTAATCGCACCAAGTTCTGAGTAGCCCAAGGCATTAGCTGTTAAGCTAACCAAAGAGACCTACACAAAAACAGAAAGGCAATAGTGCTCATTCATCTTGTATATCCTTTGATACATATGGTGGGATGACATGTGCCCTGAACTTCAAAGAAGATTCAAGGGTAGACCTCTTTCTCTAGGAATCCTTCTGTAATGCAGAAAGTTTTTAAGTCAGACAAAGCAGAATAAAAGTATATCCTAGGTACCTGTTGATGAAATCATCTTTGTAGAATGGTATACAAATGTCTTCTAAATTCATATAAACCAGCCAATATTTGGTGGTATTTAATGAAAAATGAAGTCGCATGCAAAAAGAAAATTTGCAGAAGTTGGGTGAATTGGAATGCTCAATTTAGGACAAGACTTTCCATGTTATCTTCAGAACTTGAGAATGTAAAAGCTCTCAAAAACTACATTCAGACCTGGCCTTTGGTCAAACGTAAATTTCTAGTGTCTAGAAAATCTTATACAACAGCTGTAGCTACCAGTGCTGCTCAGATTTAGCAAGACTAATCAAAACTGATAACCAACTGTTAGATAATGGTAGGGAACTTCACTGTTAGGCATATCCACACTTCATTACATTCCCTGTGAATCCTTTAACAACTTCATCAATTTTGACTTGTGTAACGCTGGTCTGGTCTGCAGACAGATGATTAAATAAAACAGAATAGCTGTAAAATAAATAATACAATTACCTTTCATCAGTAATCCTTAAAAATGTATTTATAGTAGACCATTTGGAAGGAATGGTCCCAGTAAAGAAAATTTTTAACATCTACTGTAATTTAATGCCTCTTTCGGCCTTCCTGTTCTCTCATTTCTGTCATTTCCACATTAACCTCTTTGCTTAGTTATTTCACTCCTCCAACGTAACACTTGAAAAAAATACTCTGGAAATTGTTGTGGTTTTGGTTTTGTTTTGTTTTGTTGTTGTTTTTTTTTTTTTTCCATGCAAACAATTGCTATAGAGAAAGATTCCCATGAAAATCTCAGAAAGATATTCATAAAGTTCACTGCAGTAACTAAACCAGAGATTATCAAATAAGAATTGAATAATTTTGATAAATACAGTGAACATAGAGTGACAATGTAAAGTACGAAGCCTCTGTAGAACACTACTGATTGATGATTTACATAATCTTATGCCATTAAATATTTCACAGGGGTTTACTCAACCACAGCATTCTAACATGGCACCTAGACATATTTTAGCATAGGATCTCTAGGGATGGTATGGATATAAAATTAGAATGTTTGCCAAGCTCTGTGTAATAAACACTTCTTGGTCTATCATACTGTAATACTAGGGAGGTATGCAGTGGTTTCTACAGAATTCTGCTGCTGATCAGAACAAGTGAACAAGAGAGTCAAGACACGCTCTTACCTTGCATTCTATGGGAATTTCACATGCAGAACTGAGTGATGTCCTTTTAGCACAGACAGATGTAGTCAGGATATTGAGGATGGAAGGGAAATGGATGTCTGCTACATGGCTAAAGATCTGTAGTCTTCCATTTTTTGCTACCCAGTAATATGCATACACTGTTTGGCAGTTAAGACTTGAAATTACAATACTCTGTGCACTAGGTCCTTCAGAAAATGTGATCTGCTTGGTGGTGCAGCATTTTGAAAATCTCTGGAGTACCCATTTCAAGGGAGCTCAGCTATAGCTCTCTAAGTGACTGTTTAAGGTTGCATGTGTGATACAGTTAAAAGCACAAAAGTACTGAGTAGTACTGAGAGTTCCTAGCAGTATTTTTCCTTCATCACACTAAGTGATAGGATACACACTAAAGCAGTAGAAAGTTAGAAACTTTCAAATCAATTGCTTTCAAATACTCAAATTCCACATAGAGTTAAAACTCATGAAGATCAGCAACATCCATTCCATACAGCAGAATTACCAAAAAAGCATACTTTCAATAAAGCTCAATAACTTCATAAAACTACAGAATATCAGAAAAAAAATATCTAGAATAAGAAGTACATCTGTATAATTTTTCTTTTCCAAACAGAATTATAAAGCAAATCACAACAGCAATTTTAAAACAGAACTTCCTTTGGCTAGAGCAGTATGTTTATCTAAACACATAATCCTGTGATTTTTAGAGCTTGTGGTACATGATATGGAAAAGAATACATACATCAACAATCAGGAAGTCCAGCCAGCACCATGCGTTAGTGAAATAGGTTTGAAAGCCATAAGCCACCCATTTTAAAAGCATTTCCAGAATGAAGATGTAAGTAAAAACTTTGTCAGCATATTCCAGCATGGTCTTGATAGTTTTACGTTGCTCTATGTATATATCTTCAAATGCCTGTGAAAAAGATTTTTGAGGATATAATTAAATGACTTCCTAATTTGAAATGCAGGATATAGTACCCAACAGAGTATTTGAGTTGAAAAGATATACGTGATGATTAGCCACATATTCTTACCAAAATTCTTACCAAAATCCTTTCACTTAATACCATAGTCTTCATAACACTGTAGTACTCATCTTTCAGCTGAGCTGGACAATGATTCATGAAGCTTACTGTAATACTATTCTCCAAATCACATTTTCATTTGTTTCCATGAATAGCAATAGCTTATTGGCATAAGGATTTCCCTTTGACAGTTCCAACTTTGTATCAAAACTTTATATCAAAATTATTCATAATACATTAGAAATTTAATAATGCCTTGTGATATATAATTTTGAGAAATGAGTAATTGAACCCAAACTATACGCACAACCCACAAAGCAATTCTAAACAGAAATTTCAAAAGGAAAGATCTACATCAACAGTGAATCACTGCAACCTGAAATGCAAGTGTAGCAAGTGCACTGTATTTTGCTCCTGCTATGAGAGACTAATTGCTTCTCTACTTACGCAGTGTACCTGATTTAAGGTCAATTTGGCAAAAAAAAACTGATTGAATCATTATCATACCTTACATCTCATTTTGCAATTCAAGTTGCTGTTCATATCTTCCTAGCTCTGCAATCAAATCATACTCTATGCATCTCTTCTGAGAAAAAAGAGTTACTAGTATATAAAAAGAATATGGAGATGTGAGCACCAGACTCATGTAGCTGATTTCTTATTTTCATGAACAGTAGCTACATTTTTAACTCATCTAACAATTTCTTTCATAGCCTGAGAGAAAACTTACAAGTTCACCACAACATATGCCAAATATTTGTTCAAATACATTGGCATTAGAACATCACTGAATTGGATATCAAATTCTGATGTTTACTGTAGCTATAAAATGAATTGTAACTCCAAATGCTTGCTAAAATAGACATAGTTGTTTCATCTTAACTTACCAGCGCACCACTGCTGAGGAGAATCATGAAGACAATGAAGGTCTCAAACCAGTTGTGTTCAACAATCTTATAGCATGTTTTCCTAAGATTCCACCAGATTTTCCCTTTCCCATCTTCTACACTGACTTGACAGCACTTGAATCTTCGCACACACCCTAAGTGTGATAATAAATTGAGATGTCAAAAAAAAGGCTAATATTTATTAGGAATTACAGATGAACAAAAGCAATTTGGCTCATTTCAGAATTACTGCAATAGATGGCTGTAAGTAAGTATCTTTCTGAATATTTGAGGGCCTTACTTTCAATATTTGAAATAGAAGTTCTGTAGCTTTTATAATATCTATCAAGGAGAAAGGGAGCACTACAACAGCACCTATGAAGGAGATACTCATACAAAAAAAAATATAATTGTAATCACAAGTCAGCTTATTGATTTCAACTGAGAATAGAACCCAGCCCACACCAACAAAATTAGGCCTTATCATGTGAATATATTTTGCTTTTCCTACCTTCTGTAAAACAAGCCTCAGGCTCCAGAGATTCTTCAGGTTCTACTTCTGGCTGCTCTCCTTCTGGAGGTAGTCCAATATCAACTGTGCTACCTTCTGATGAACTGGAGGCATTTAATTTCTGTGAATTAAAACCCACATATACCATTATTTTTTTCAAATTTAAATTATTTTGAGTAGACATTAATGTTTGAAATGCATATCAAAATATTTTGCATGTATTTCATGCTCTGAAATTAAAATAATAATTTTTATATACAATATATAATGCCAAATTGCTCTACTACAGGTGAGGTCACAAGATTAGAAAAATTGTATTATGTATTCCCCCTCAGTGAAATATTTTCATGTTTTCATATAAGGAATTGCTGAAATAATTAGACTACTATTCTGAGCCACATACAAGAAATCTTAAAAAAAATTCCTATAAGTTAGGAATGGGTGCCTTCCACAGTTTGTACTGCTTTATTATTCCAATCGTGTGGCTGCATTTTAGATCACACTTCATATAGTTTGTGTTAATACAAATAACTTTTCCAAAGTCATGACCAAACCAAGAACAAGCTGTATAGATGTATTTTCATGTCCCAAGTAAATGTTATTCTATCAAAACTGTATAATCTAAAAAGTTGGAATATTAACTTTTAATTATCATTGACATGAAAACACATTATGAATTGTACAGGATAAATTTCTATTTCTAAAAGAGCATCACATTAATTTAAGAGCAGTAGCTGTTATTTTGCATTCTCTATTGCCAATGCATTTTCTGATTTTATTGTGCACTTTGAAACTACTTATTACTTTGTTACAGTACACATACATGTCCAGTAACTATAAAACAACAAAAAAAAACTTTTGGAGGATTCAAGTGAAAACAAATGCTTTAAAAACAATACTGTTATAATACAATACTGAACCAATTAATCATACTGATAATATAATCCAAATCTTCTCTTTCACACCATGATATTGTGTTGGCAACAGACAAATATGAGTACTATAATAAGTAAAAGTAGTTTGATCATGGCATTCTATGACTCTTCTAATGTTATCACTATGTGAAGTATAACATCAGTAAAATGGCTGCACTGATAAGTAGCTAATTTTTAAAGGGAATGATGTAAGCAGAGTTAAAATACATTCTGTGGGGAAATAATATTAGACAGAGGTAAGATCCACGGAAACATTAAAGACATGTTTGCTGACAGTTAAAACTTAAGTTAGAGGCATTATTCCTTTAAAACATGTTCAAGAAGCTCTAACTTCTAAAGGTTTTGTAAAGGAAATGTATACAGTAATAGTATGTGAATACAGAATGTAAAACTTTAAGGTAATTTTATGCTGCCACCCAGATTCAGTACGTTCTTTAAGCAAAGAAAAAATTGTTTCTCACTCATTCTGAATTTATCAAAAGACACTTGACAATATATCATGATTTTGACATAGGCTTAACTATGATTTCTGTGTACCATGGTACACTCATAGACCACATTTTAGAGAAGGAAGACAAAGCAAACCAAAACATTTATTGTATGGTATATTATGCAGGTAATTGCAGCGATATCCACACCCTTTTCATTTCTTTGAAACGTTTACATATTCATGTCTTAAGTCTGTGCATAAGCATATAGCATCTGTAAGTTTATTTTTTGTAAGTACACACATGGATGCACACTTTTTTTGCAGATTAGCATTTAAATTCTCCCATTGCAATCTAATTCAAACCTGCAGGCAACACATGGCAGTTTGGTCATTATGGAATACTGCCTCTACAATGGTGAAGATGGAAAGTATGGGATAAATACTTATTCCGTAATTAAGGACCACAGCATATAAAAATAAGTGGAAGTCAATCATCAGTTTGAGAAAAGGGCAAAAACACTGTAAACTCAAGGTACATTCCAAATAAATGTACATATGGTATCAAAATTAATGCTTATCAATACTATATAATAAATCACTTTTAAACTGAGAAGCGACTATCTGCTTGTAAACTTTTCTTAAAATATTGCTTGCATCATTCCAGTCTGGACAGCATTTTTAGCAGAATGCTGCAGTAGTAGCAGAGCAAACAAAAATCATGATCTGTTTAAAATATAAATTTGAAGGACCTACTGTCCTGTCCATTCTTTTACAGGAAAAAGGAAGAATTTAGTAACTCAGATATTACGCAGTAAGCTTAATCAACATGTTAATTTTAAGTAGGAATAATGAATTCCTATTATTGAAAACGCTCAAGACTAATACATAACTCAATATGAAAAATTAGGAGGGATCAAAATGATCAGGAAGAAAAGCTAGAAAATGAGACAGTAGAACAGTCAATTATCAGGTACATCAGAAAGCCATCTTTATTTCTGTGGGGCAGTATCTATGGTGAATTTTATCTTACAAGCCTCTTCTCATTGAAAATCTGGTATGCTTCTTGTAAAGAGCTGCAATAATAATCACAGAAGTTAAGCTAAACAGAAAAATGCTAAATTAAATCAGCAGCTGATATTTGAAACACAACAATAAAATGCCTTTTCCCACCAACAATTCTGTTAAATCTTCCATTGTTGCTGTAACAGTATTTCTTTAGCATGCTGTTCTTGTACACCTGAATTTAACTCCATACAGATCAATAGATGAATGAGTAGACTACAAATATTATTCAATAAATTCAGTAATAATTAAGTATCACGTAGGGAAGAAAAACAGTTATTTTTTTCAACATAAATGGTTTTTTTTTTGTTTTTGTTTTAAAACTAAATTCATTATGCAGCATTTTGTATAATTATAAAAAATTGTATACATTATAAACAGCTCTGAAGGTTCTATGATATTATATCTTAAGATCTCACCAAATCAATTGAGGTCAGTGTGCCTAAAAGAGTTGTCAGTAATAATCATATATTTCCACAGCCAATTTCTCTTCTGTTATAGAGCAACTTACCAAGGGACACTGCACTGATTTCTATGTATTTAATAAAGACTCACCTGGGAATAAGTCATGTTATTGTTGATTATGTCTTGTCCATATGCTTTAGCACATAAAAAGACTTTTTATTTCACTGAACTGGAATTTCAGTGTCCACACAATAAAAAAAAAGTCAGCTGTCCTCAGTGGCAGACCCTGATATGTTGGGTATTTAGCATATGCCCCAGCTCTTCACCAGAACATATCTCAAAGTTACCTTTGCACCCAGTAAACTCTTTTCTTTGCTCAGCAGCATTACAAAGACTGGATTTTGGCAATGCTATACACCACATATGTATACAGCTTTTCAAAAGAATGAACCTGTAAGAACAAGATAATCATCAATACCAAAGTTTACCTTTGATAATGCTAGCAAGTCCTTTCTGAGCCTTTTTTGATACCATGCCTCTAGATTTCAAAAGTATTTAGTCACTCAGACTATAGGATATTTATCAACTATTAGACACTCTTCAAGTACTATGATGCTAGATTATTAAAAAAAAAAAAAAAAAAAAAAGGTTTTCTGGAGAGCATGGTAAGGAAATTATTCTCAGAGGAATCTACTTTGTGTCTTCACAGAAGACAGTAACACATGGTTCAAAAGCAGCGATATACTGATTATCATAGCTACACATATCTTTTATGTCACGCTTACCAATAGCATTGCCAGTCATGCTTTCATCAGCAATACAGTACAGGATGAGAGAGAGTTTTTAGTTTAGCTTTCAAGATAGAAACTAAAAGTGGAAAGCAGCTTGCCTAACAGAGAAGCATTGCAAAAAGCAGCAGCCAAGTTTAGGTCAGGAAGTTTTTGAAATAAATTACTTTCTGAACCTTCACAACATCCCATAGCGTCATACAATTCTGCTTCACTTACAGCCAGGCAACTTTGAGCTTCTAATATCTCTTTCTTTATTTCCATGATAATTATCACAGAGAAGTTAAACAGCTCTTAGATAAACTCTTTTAATGAAACCTGAAATTTCATGATTGGCCAGGATGCAACTAATAGCTGTTAAAATCAAAATTTAAGTGACAGAAGGAGCAAAGAGCAGAATAGACAAAAGCAGTAAGATGGCATTAAGGGAAACCACTATTTTTGCTTTGCATTAATTTCCATTCCTCCCAAACCTGTGAAAATGTTAAATAATGGGAAATACATGTTTTTATTGCTATTTGTACTATTTGTATGTCACTATAAAGATGAGATGATCTCTGTCTTGTATAGTAATATGATGTTCAAACGTACACAGCCTGTTTCCCGTACAGCTACATAACCTACAAAAATGACCAGGTGGCTAAATATCATTGTAGTTCCACTGGTATAGCTAAGTAGAATTTGGATGTCACTGTTTCTAATGCTTATACAGTAAAGCATAATAACTCCATCAGTTCAAGAAAACCCAGAACGTTGTGAATCAAGGCTTAATGATTATGTGCTGATTTTGCAAATACTGCAGAAAAGCATGATCCTTAAATTACAGGTCCTCTCTGAATTGTAGTGATATTCATATTTACTTTATCCTACTCATTCATGAGCACTGATAAATGAAGATATTTGCAAGGGTGTTCAGTGAAGGCAAAAGTATCATAAGTAACAGTGCAAATATTTGCAAAAGCAGACCTGTTGTTCCACAAATAGTGGAAGGATATTTCTGAAACAGCATGGGACTGCTGTCTATAAAGATTAATTAAGCTAACTACAAGGTGAAACAATATCTCACAATTTAATATCATTCCCTATGACACATAATATGACAGTGGGATGTGATCAGTTCATAAACAAACCAAAGACTTAATTTTTCAGAGTAGGAAAGAATTTTGAATAATGAATATTTGTAAATCAAAGTATGATTAATCATGTAAATTATCATTACAAAAGAGAAGATAAAAAGCTATTTAATAAGTGCATTTTAACTCTACTTTTTTTACCAAACTGAAAGCAACATTATATTGCACCATGGTGTTATAAATGTTAGGATCACATTTAATATGTGAGATACAAATCATACTGAAACTGAAGACCTTTTGGTCCAAACACTGCAACTCACTCACTGGACTGCTGAACTGTATTTGTTACCCGTAAGGTAAGAATAACCTTAAGTTTCTCGGGGCAGACAATTTTAGATATCTGGGGAGGTAGTCTTTTGTAAGCATAAATTAAAGAGCTATGGAAAGACTGAATTGGGTCAGATTTTTGTCATCAGTTTTCTCTTTGCACCTCTACACTTGTAAGTGTGGGTGTAAGTAAGAGCAGAACTGACCTCTGAATGTTTGACCAGCCAAACACCCATTTAGTATAAGCTTTTTTTTTTTTTTTTTTTTTTTAAACAAATGATGGTCACATGCTTTGACTGTGGAAATTAAATGATTTCATGCTTAATGGTGCTTCAAGTACTGTATATTAACCTCCAAACTAAATAAATGCTTACATGACTACTGAAAAAAAGCATTTCTAAGGAAACTTGTAAAAAAATAATGACGGCTATCATGAACTTGCAAGTTACCAACGTTACAATCTAGAATACAATATTATGAAAGTTTTCCAAATCAATTAACAGCTCTTCATTATCAACACAATTTACAAATGGTCTTATTAAGATTCTTAAGAGAAAGTTGGTGAATTATATACCCTGTCTTCCTATGAAAGGAAAGAAAACCCTTCAAAACTAGAATCCTGAAAATTTTACCAACAAGATTGGCAAAGGTACATAGCATGCACTGCCAAATACAGTCAGAATATAATGAAAAGTATGGCATCTAAATCGTAGAAATGTTGGGGCTGCCAGTCTCGCCTGACCATGCTGTGATGCAAGTCCTGTGGCTCAGCAGAGAGCAGCTGTGCATGTTTGTACTTTATTGCAATGAATGGGACAGGTTAGCTGAAAAACATGCAGGCCAGTCAATATCCATTAAAAAGTGATTATATAACATATATATGTATAATTTGCTTAGGTAACCTGTGTAAAATTGGTGACACGATGCTCTGCCTCGACTAAAAGTACCAGAGCTGCACTCTTGACTGATCCAGCTTGGTTCTACTCCTGTGAGAAGTAAGAATGGTAGGAAATGAAGTTCAGGACACAGCACCTCTGCGGGTTTTTTTGCGCTGGAAATTCTTATACAATTATATTGGCTGAGTAAAGATCCAATACATTTACTTTTCAGTAGTTCAGAATAATATGAATATATGTGAGAATACAAGACAATAAGTATCTTTTAGATTACTGAATGCTGCCTAAAGTAAAATATACACTATTGTGATGTCTGCAACAGAACTAGGAGATATCACATTCTTTAAGGCATTTAAAAATACCTTATAATTCTGCACACCATAATTGTGAGCCTGAAAGTTATACTAAGAATAAAAATCTAACTATTACACAAAATACATGCACTTCAAAATTTTCTACATATACCATCCCCATAGTACTTAAAAAGCTAAAAATGAAAAAATATATTTATAGCTTTTATGCTGGAAAGCAGCAGGGCGTCTCAAGTCTACACAGTTTCATGAGCAGGATAACAGTCTCAGCATAATGCCCCATATATGCTAATGAGCCTACTTTTATGATAACGGTTTATTTAGGGTGTGTTCATTATTGCAATGTATTCAACCAGTAAAGTTCCTATGGACACAATGTTTTCATAATTATTTCTTTTTAGGTTTCAAATGCAATCTTCTAGAAAATTCTGGTCAGCTTTTCATAACGTAAATTCATACCTACTGGCATTTACAATATTGTATGTATTGTTTCTAGAAGGGTATAAGCAAGTTTTTATTTTCATCAAAATACTAGAAAAGATGTATGTTATGACAATGATTCACCAAACGTTAACATGCTTAATTAAAACTTGCTAATAAATTATAATTATTCTGTAGAAATTCATCTTATTGCCCTACATCACAAGGAATACATGTATGCACGTTTATATACAGACACGCATAAAAGCAAACAGACACTCTCTCTCATCAGGATCTGGCCAGATGACCTTGCAGCCTTTAGTTAGGTATTCTGCTAACTGAAGGCGGTTTGGTGCCAATTTCTATCTTGAGCACCTCTAATTTGCATATGTAAGCAATAAGGTGTCTGCAGATCAACAGTCAGCAACAGCAGATTCACATAAATGGGATCACATGAGAGGGCACGTTAGGGCACACGAAGGCACATCATGGCATGACAAAAAACATGAGGTCTTGAACAAAAAGTCATTTGCTATCACTTTTTCATTAAAAAAAAAAAAAAAGTCATCTTTTACTAATTTCATGACCAGAGCTTTAGTTGTGTAATTAATACGTCTCTATTCTTCTCATCACCAAAAAACATAGCTGATAAGAATCATCTAGTGAAGAGTAGGAATTAGAATTGAGATAAAAAACTGCAGTATTTTATCTACTATTTGATGTTAAAATTTTAAAAACAGAATTTGTAGCAGAGAAAGATTTATTTCTCAAAAGAGATGTCAGTGTTTACTGGCACTGCCATAAGTCATGTTCCTTCTTGCTCAGTGAATCACAGATCATTTTCTGTGCAATAGTTGCAGATTCAACATGGAGAATACTTCCCTACATTTTCAAAAGTAGATTTCAGATTTCATAAAAATAATTTAATAATCACTAATGAAAATGTTTAAAGTACTTCTTCCTGTTATTGGAATGACAGAGAGTATTTAATTAGTGCAATTCAACTACATTTCCAAATTACTTTTCATAGAGAAGTAGTCAATTAAAAATTATCAGAGCTATAATTCATTTTGATAATATTTCAGCTACTATGTACATAGCTTCAGAACCTTAAAAAGAACAAGTGCAGGGAAAGCATTACAGCACACCTTAAATCATGGTTTACTAATACGAGGATGTGGGCGGGAGAGCAAAGAAGTGAGGAGAGGGGAGTTTAGACTAATGTTTTCCTGAGTGCAAGCTTCTGATCCTATCAGGACTTAGCAGTTAACATCTCAATACTACACCTGTCAGAAAATTTTCTTTCAGTGCCATCATGCAATAATATCATCTGAAGCGTCACTGTCAGTTACAATATATCTGCAAAATAAACTAACAATATCTTCTTCATACTTTCTAACTGCAATATTTAGAATATTCTATCAATAATGTCTTAGTCTGCCATCACTGTTGAAATGGATTGAAACACTACGCTAACTTTACAAACCACTGCAGAATACAGTCTAATATTTGTTACTCCACTAAGGTAGCAATAAATATTTCTTCTTGTGATAAAGAAATCCAAAGTATTACATTTCCTAGTACTGAAATTTAACTTAGGGCCCTTTATTCCCAAACTTTCAGTACATCCTCTGGATATCACTAGTTGTTAAGCAATGAAAAGACTGAAAATCATAGATCTACTTGAAGATGATAAGAACGACAAAAAAAAAAAAAAAAAAAAAACAACAACAAACCCAGAAGGTAAAGGCCTGTGCCAAGAAACTACATGATTTACAAGAGAGAAAAATAACCTGTGCCATTATTATGACATGCAAACATAATAGGAAATCTCACTGTCAGGCAGAATTTAATTACATTGGAAGTGGAATTTGCTGTTCCTTAGTCAGCAGTAAAGTTTGAAATGCTAACAATGGAGAAAGGAATGACAGAACAATATGCTAGCCCTATTTCTCATAAGGTGCCTGAAAAAGATTCTGTTTCTCATCCTAAACAGGATAGAATGGAATCTTTGATACTAGACTGAAGACCAAGAACTTTTTCCATAATCAACCTCTTTATTACACAAAATAACTAAAGGCCAAACTAAAAGAACTGTTCTGTTGTACATGCAATGCATGGTTATGAAAAGTAAGATAGACAGTAATGCAGACAATCTGTAAAAAACTATTTTTCAAAGAACAATAAAGAATAGTCTGAAGAGAGACAAAAAAAATATGACTTAATGTGTGATGCAGACAGTGCAAGAATCTTGGAGTAAGAACTAATAGAATCTTATCCATATTCATATCCTTGCATTCAAGTGTGAAGAAATCCGTTATGAACATCTTTCTGTTTGTTTGTGTCTATATCACAGCATGCAGTACTGTTCAAAAATGCCCATGCTAATCCTGAATGAACTAGCATTAGTACTGAGCATAGCACAGACTAATTACAGTTGACGCGGTGTGCCTCCCCCATACACAATTGAACAGAGCACTGGGTTAAAACAGTAATGAAAGCTTTGACATCCTTTGCTACTCACTAAATGTTAGCTTGGAGTCATCCATTGGGCACCATGTTGTGCCACAGGTGCCTTTTATTATTTTCACAGTAGGTAACAGATGCAAACATGTTAAAGTTTAAAAAATGACAGTGAGTAGATATATGAAAGGATACTGTACTGAGAAATAAAGCTTGATAACTTTTCAATGCAAGGACATCACTTCTTCAGCAGTTCAGCTACTATCAGATGGTTATTAGTGATACATATCTAATGATGTCAGTCCAGAGCAGCAATATGATGTATCCAAACGGTTGTGTTTTTTTTTTTAATTGTATCAAAAAGGTTAAAAGCATCAGAATAAACTATTAATTTGATAGGAAGCTTTCCAGAAAGCAGGAAGAAGCAAATAACTATACTGATTAAGTAAATATGGAGAAACTTGAACAACTCTTTCCAACATTTTGTAAGACTTCCGTTATCCAAGGCTATTAAATTGGTCCTTTTTCTTCTTAGTGAATAAATACAATAAAATAGGGGGAAAAAGAAAATATTATTGAAAATATATATATCTTAGCTTTATTTTTAAGCTAAGTACAATACTGCACTATCATTCAAAATTTGCAGTCTTAACATCAGTTTATCTCAAATACATTTACAAGTGTTCATACTCTTATGTACAGTAATTAAGTATAGATTTTTATTCAACACTAGTAATTTTAGGAAACTAACATGAATCAGAGAAATCTTAAGATAGAAGTAGTCTTACCTCTTTGCTTTCTTCCAGGTCTGACTCGCTGCTAAACTCCTCTGTATTTAAATTTTCAAAATCAGATTCCCCAACAGCAATTGGTACTGTCACAGTGAGACTTGGGTTGTTTATGAAGGACATGTAATCACTTTCATCAACAACATATTTTTCCACACTGCTGCCTATGCCACTGGTAGTTCCATTCCCTTCTTTAAGGTAGGCAAGGTTTTTTCCTATTTCTACTATCGTGTGGTTGGAAATACAGCTGTCTTTTTTATTGTTTAGGTCTTCAAGAGGTTTGATTTCATCTAAAACTTTCTGCTTTCTAACAAAGGCTTTTTGGATGAATTCACGCACTTTTCTCTTCACAAAATCTATACCCTTCTGAATCCTTGCCACAGCAATCTGGAGATTGTTCATCTCATTATCATCATCTGTAGCTGCAAGGTTGTCTGAACTAAAGGAGCTCAGGAGCAAGGCCAGAAACAGGTTGAGTACCTGAAAGACAGTAAGGATATAATATTTTGAATCTCTTCTTTTTAAGTCATAAAATAATTTGACTAAGCGCTATTTGATATGACAATTTATATATCACAACAAGCACTTTATCCAATCCACATTCTTGCTACTCTTATCTCTGGTATTTTTTTATAACTTGCTGAAAATATTTTTAAATTACATATCTTGATCAATATAGGTGAAAATTTAACCCTCAAATTTCTCCTTTCTACTCCACACTGGAAGACTTGCATGTATGCTCTCTAAAATGCTATAAGGAAAAAGGATATAACATGATGTAGTATGCAAGAGATGCAAGTTATTTCTTCAGCAGTGTTCACAGACAAGGGGAATGTAGGCAGGCTCCAGTCTTCTACAGTTCAGAAGACCATAATTTCAGTTTGCTAAATTCAGGATACAACAAAACATACATTTGTCCTGAATACTTGTACCATATCATTTTTGTTTTGTGCCAGAAAACTGCCTACAAGGTAAAGAATCCTTAGATATACCTTGGTCTTAGGAAGCTTTTTCATACTGTCATTACACAATACAAACACAGCAGACGAATTTGGGCTATATGTAATTATGTTAGCATAAGTGAAAACTACACTAAAAACGATAGTTACAAATATTTATCAATTATTTCTGTTCAGTTTTGCTGTATGTTTAGAAGGTATGACATAGGAGTCTCAAATTAGTCTGATTAAACTCGGTATTTTGATATCTCTGTGAAAAAGCATATTTATAAAATTTAATACATATTTATAAATTTTTTTGCATGGTATCAAAGAGAGAAGTGATGGTACTACTCAATAAGAAAATACTACAATTAGGAATAACTAGGGCAAGCTGCTTTTTACTCAAAACCAGTATGTCATTTAATGACATACATTAAATATTGGAAATGTTGGTAGGAAATGTTGGGTAGGAAAAATAAAACATAAGTATATACAGAAGGGTTAAAAGCTAGCAAGGCAGAAGTGCTGCAGAAATAGACATATAGAGTGCATCAGGAAAGCAATACCAGTACTGAAATGTCATTTGGGGATATATAATGAGGAATGTTGTGTGTAAGACACGGAGTGGAACTATTCCACACTATTTAATACTTGTGTCTCTAGAATGCTATTTGGGAGTAATTAAAAGGCCAGCAGTGAAAGAAATAATTGATGACTTCTAAACTACTTATGAGAAAAAATTGAGCAGCCACGTTATTTTGATTCAGAAACAAGACTGAAATTGGAAGAAGCCGTCCAGCAATATAAATATTATCGTGACCAACTATTTCTCATAACTATTTGAGACTAGGCAGTTTAACTGGCTGCAACAATGGTCTAACTTGGATTTTTTTAAAGGCCTTTTAATGGAAATATTAAAATAATTCAGCTATGATCTTACTAAAGAGGTTACAAAAATCACTAAAGATTTAAAAGAAGTAAAAAAAAAAAAACTACCCACTTTTCATAGCTTATCAAGGTATACTTGAACCTGGCTTTCAGAAAGGGCAAATGAATCACTTGATTTCTTAGAGTCTTCATTTCTGATTTCTAAACTGCGAAAAGCAGGAAATACATTCTTACATGTTTTAAAAATTCCCACTGATTACATACCACTAAGTTTCCAATCACCATGACCATCATGAAGACAGTAAGGCACATAGTTTGGCCTGCAACCTCCATGCAGTCCCACATCGTTTCTATCCATTCTCCACACAGCACTCGGAATACAATCAAGAAAGAGTGGAAAAAGTCATGCATGTGCCAGCGTGGAAGTTCGCAGTCACTGGAGATCTTGCAGACACATTCCTTGTAGCTTTTCCCAAAAAGCTGCATCCCAACCACAGCAAAAATGAACACAATGATGGCCAGCACCAGGGTCAAATTGCCCAAAGCTCCCACTGAGTTGCCAATAATCTTAATCAGCATATTTAGAGTTGGCCAAGATTTTGCCAACTTGAAAACTCGAAGCTGCAAAACAGAAGAGCAGTATACAATTATTCACATCATTAACTGTAATTAATCATTGCTATACATCTCATATTCTAATTATGATGTGTTTAGAGCATGTCTCATGCTATTTCTATAAACTTTAGTTACAAAATTTATCTTACCAGTTCTTTGTATAGTACTAAACACTGGTAAGTCCTGATTCAACTCATGAGAAACCAAAAATACTGTCTCTATGCTCATTTCACTTCTGTTAATTCTGTGGAAATATTACTAAAAATAAATCAATGCACGTGAGTTGTGATCAGTTCTACAAGATTATAACTGCTTAGGCATTCCCAGATATCTTTCTTCTTAATTGTCAGAGAGCTGGAAGAAGTGGTTTTTCTAGAAAGATAAACAAGCTAGAGTTGTTAATGACAGGCTCAGAAGTTCCTTGCAAGAGTCTCTCACAACTTTTCTGTCATGGAAAATAAACACCACGTGTCAAAGTTTGTCAAACAACATTGAAAAAAAGTGGACAAAACTAAATGTTATATCAAAGTGCAACTTGAAACAGAAAAAAAAAGGAATGCAATTGGAAAGAAATAGCATATATTCAGAAAATCAAAGGAATCTAAATGTAAATCCTATTTAATAGAATAAGACATAAGTAATACACATAGATTCAAAGCAAAATACAGAACTCCATTACTGAGTGAGAAGTCAATCAATATAGATACTGAATTCTAGGAAAATACAACATAATGATTACAGAGAACCAGAAAGGGGATGAATTTAAGCTTCATGCTTTTTAAAGGGAATTTACTTAAAAATTTTCAGGCTTGCTTTATGTAAGGCAGGAGGTGATGACTAGGAACTTTAGTTTCATTTCTCTTACTGTGCATGTCTTTTTAAAAGAGCATTTGAACATTAAATTGTCTGCTGGCCTAGTCTTCAGCAAGACCAAGACTTTTCAAGTTCCCATTCATGACAGAGCTATTTAATAACTGACAGAGATAATGGAGAAAGATAGAGGCTTTGGAACAGAAAATGTGTTACACAGTAGAGATACCTGGGGAGAAGATGATAAAGAAGAGGGAAGAAAGGTTACTACTGATGAAAAGTCCCTATCCAAGAAAAATCTTAACACTACTTTCTTCTAACCATGCAAGCAAACTGGTAATGGAAGTTTATCAGCTAAAACTGTCAATAAACTTTTACTAATTAATCAGTTATTTAGTAAGTGTTTTACTTATCTTCAGTCACAGGTACTGCGGGTCTGTGCCTCTTGCATTCTTTATTCCCTCATCTATATTTTAAAAAAGACTCTAAAAGACTATTTAAAAAGGTAATTCATAAAGCACGCTCACTGCAAACAGAATTGATTTTTACAATGTCTTAAAGAAGAAACAGACATTATTAAAGTAATATATAAAATTTGACATGATAGATACTTGCCATCTAGTGGGTATGCAATTTAGTATTTTATAAGTTCTTATACAGGGAACTTCTGATTCAGCCAAATATACAATATACTGCTGAAAAATGAAAGACATAACTGCATAAATATAAAAATATAACATAAAAATAGATATTAATTAGAATATTTACCAATCGGAATGATCGAAGGACAGATAATCCTTCTACATTTGCAAGGCCAAGTTCCATTAAACTAAGACTCACAATAAAACCATCAAAAATATTCCAGCCCTCTTGGAAATAATAGTAAGGATCCATGGCAATTATCTTGAGAAACATTTCTGCTGTGAAAATTCCAGTAAACACCTGCAAGGAAAATACAGTTTCTTACTCCATTTTAATAAGAAATTATTATTATTATTTTTAAATGTAACAGCATCAACTTTTTTAAAAGTTATATCCTCAGTAAGCAATCCATGGTGGATCTGAATACCTTCTCTATATTTTCATACATTAGGTTAGGAATTAAATTCAAATTTAAGCTCACATATGCAGTTCCTGCTTATCTCACAAGGAAGAGATAAATAGGATGCTTCCTATCCACGTGTGTGCTAATATGCACACATAAATAATGATATATTGTATCACTTCTGATTTTAGTACTCCACTTTCCTCCTCAAATCTCACCTTTGCTCTTAGGACAGCTTTTTTCTTCTAGGGATAAAAATAAGCTTATAAGAAGGAAAAAAAAGTTAAGAAAAAAGCAACATTGAGCAGAACTATTCTTCTTCAGGATAGCCTGCAAATAGCACTGTCACACATTTTCACCATCTCCTGTTATGTCACAATATTCTGTGCTCACTGGATCTTTCCTCTCTACATCCCCTTGAACATCTAGGACACCAGGAGGAACAAATAAGGTGCATAACAGGTGTGGGAAGGTTCCTTTCATTTATAAGTATTCATTCAAGAGAAAACATTAGATTAATTTCTGTAACTATCTTCCATGAGGGAACCTGAAGGATTTAAAAATGAAAATGCATTTTGACTTAATAAATCTTCTGCAAAGGAGAATTAATCTCCACACAACACGAATGGAAAAATACACAAATGTCAACAGAAAGGCATTCAGCATAGCTTAAATATAAATTCAACCATTCCAAGCCTTTTAAATATTTAGTCAGCATTTTCTTTTAAACATATGTACATAGGTAACACGAGTATCATTTAAGAAAAATGTATTTGACATACATGGTACATCACAGAAGACTTACAAGGTTTCCCACTGAAAGGACACCACTAAACTGTTCTGTCATTGGATAGTGCTCCATGGCCATGAACAGTGTGTTTAGAACAATGCAGATAGTAATGGCCAGATCAACAAAGGGGTCCATCACAATCAAATTTACAATATGTTTGACTTTCAGCCAGGGAGTGCAGCAGTCCCAAATCAAGCAAGTGTTAGCAAATTTATACCAGCATGGTGGGCATTTCTGTCTTGATTCCTCAAGTTCTAGAGAGAAAAAGGTAAATAACATTTTAATATATTTCTCATAAAATTTGTCTATTCTATTAGTAAAACTTGGGTATTTCCATTTGGCCTCTGCTATTTCCAAGTTATTTTTGAAACACTGTATTGATGTAACAGTCAAGGCTAATGTCCATTCAAAAGAACCCAGCATTTATCAATTACAATAATCTGTCCCACTATATTTTACACAGAGAAAGAAAGAATACTAAATATTCACTATATAGAATGACCATTCACAATCAAATGCTTCGCATACGATGTAAAGTAGACATATGTCTTAGGAATCCAGTTATATAGAATAAAATATTTCAAATTTTGCTTCTAAAGGATAAACACTTAAAAAGAACCTAAATTTAGGATTGCTTTTCCAAATATATCAGTCATACAGGAAAAAAAAAAAAAAAGACAATCTCCAGGCACAAATCTCACCTTGTCTGTAACATTAGGCCCACTGAAGCTCCATTAAAAAAAAACAGTACTAATTAGTGTATTTTGAATTTACTAGCACTTGCATTACAAAAATTCTATTTCACATACCTTCCATTGTGTTTGTGAGCATGCTGGCTATACTCATTGCTCGCTGCCTTGCACTAGGATCTGTTAGGTAGTCCATAGGAACATGGTAAGAACTAGACCTTCTTTTCCTTAAGTCAGTTTCTGTAGTAGTGCCCTGAAAATAAAACACTGATAAAATAGACTACCAAATGTTCACTTCATAAGAATAACACTGTAAATCATTATAAAGATATAATGTTTTTAAACACTCTGGTGATCTGCCTGATGCTCCATTTATGTTATGATTTTGCAAGAGAATGATGTGTACCTAACTCACTAAATAGATATGTCAGTAGGACTGCTCTTTTGCAAAGGTGTTTGTAAGTATTTTGCTGAATTGGGAATGAAACATTAGAAGAGATTCAAGAAGTCTGTGAACTACAAAAAGTTTCATAATGCTTGTCAATGAGCTCAACCATAAATACCTTTCTTATTAGGCAATAAAGTAGTCCACACAGATAGCTATAAAAGCACAAAGAATAAGTGTATTTTTTTAGGATAACTCATGTTATTTTCTAATGCGTATTTTCAAACAAAATAAGAGAAAAATATTCATTAATGTTGTCAACACAAAATAATCACTAAAAAAACCGTTTGATAGGAATTCTAGCTCATGTAAGTTGTCTTATCATACAGTATTATATCAAAAATATAATGTACGGTCAGCAGGAGATTAAATACTCATTTAATATATTCCATTAAGTAATTTCTTTATAATTATTTTTTCATTTTGATATATTGGTTGATATACAAATACAGAACTTCTTCAGTTACCATAGTGAACCAAGTTATTTAATGGCCTACTGCTATCTTGTTAATTCCCAGTGACCTAACATACATTTACACATATCTAATTAATGAGAGCTAGACAGCTTCAGTTTCAGCTTCAACTTTGAACTGGAATATATGAAAGGAGCATGGACAAAGTGGGAATTATTTCCAAGTTACTAGGCTTTGTAGAAACAGTAGTTGATTATACAGGGAGAGGACATCATGCCTGAGCTATTGCAGACTTTCTTACATTGCTAGCAGTGGTTGCTTTATCAATCATCACCTCTGGCAAAAGCTGTCCAGTAGGTGACGTCAGAGCTGGAGGCCCACCGACTAAAGAAACTACTCCATTACAATCCACAGTGCTGTGCATCTTCCCGTTCACTGGAAGAGGAGGTACCGTCCTGGATGACCTACTGGCCTGACTAATGTTACTGTTGCGCCGTTCACCATGTCTATGAGGAACAAAGAGAGAATCTCTTCTGCTCTCATTGTCTTCAAAAGTGCTGTGCTCATCATCAGCAAAGTCATTTTCAGATCCTACATCCTTTGCTCGACCTCTGAAGCTGAAAAGACTTGTTCTGCTGTTGCGCCTTGGGGAAAACAAGGAGCCACGAATGCTCAGCAAAGACTGTAGGCAAATAAAAACAGCGATTATCAGATGAAAATTCTTTTAGACATAATGACTTCTTACAGGGAAAAACACAATGCTAATATGTCTTAAAGGGTAAGATAATCTACAAAGAAATGAACTAGTACAACACCCCCTTAACACACTTCCTTTTGGGTATTAAACAAAGAGCACATAAGTGACAGACATAGACCGTTATTTTACTACATTATTTATATGATACTGACTGGTTTAATTTGATTAAAAGAAACTGCTCAACAGAATTGCTTCCTCTGCCATTCTGCCTGTTTTATTATCAACTGTTCATAAATTGTATAAGCACATCTGGCTACTATTTATCCCTAGCTGGGACAAGTCTGACAGGTTGAATAAAATTTTCTTTGAATTTCCATTGAGTCAGTCTGCACACAGACATAGCTCCCAAATACTGCCCAGTTTACAACAACGTACATATTTTTGCAAGCACTCGTCAAGTAGTTCACTATATGGTTTTCATTTCTTTTTGAAAGTGTTAGCTATCCTGAATATGCAAAGGTGTACATGTAATTTTGCATGGATATCCTCACTAGTCTTCATCATTTTACTCCTGTGAGTAAATGTTCTGCTACAGGTAGATCTTCTCAGGATCAGTCATAATAAAGTTCTAATCTTGCAATTATGTTATGTGCTTAACTTTAATTCACGTCAGTGATTCTCCTGACTTGAAAGATTTGATTTTATCATCTGACTTCACCCTCTATGAACAGCAGAGCTGGTACATAACAAAGCGATGTCTTTGTTTCTTTTTCGCAACTTATTTTTATGGATCCAAGCCCATTATTCCAGGCATTGCAAAATGCAGAACAAAAAGGCACTCTTCTATCTAAGTATAACACAACAGATGGATACAAAAAGAGAGGGAATATGAGTAGGCAAAATTGATGAGTATGATAAACAGTGGTCTTAGCTCACCTGAAGTCACTTCCCTGTCAAGCTTTCTGTAGGCAGCATGGTAAAAGAGAGTTTTAAAGAGGAATTTGAGGAAAGTAATGAAGTGTTCTGTGGAAACTCACGGGAACGTCTTCCAAGCATGAGGGGCAGCACACCAGAAAGAGTTCAAAGAAACTCACTTGAAAAATTAACAGGAGGGTATGGATGCTGTCATGGGTCAGTTAAAGTTGGGACTTGATTTGCTTACTGAAAGTCAAAGTAGGTTGGGAAGAGCTTTAAGCACAGTATGTTTTACAGTATTGAAAACGTCTATAGGTCGATATGTTAACTGGAAGATTAGGTAATAACAATGAGATACCTTTGTGCTCTTTGCAACAATATTCTTGCAGCATTAATAGAGACATGGAAATAAGTCTAAGTTAAAAATAGTTTGCAGTTGTGGTCTGGAGTAGAATTGGGGAAAAAAAGGAGACAAAGAAGGAACTTGCAACAGGGCCTTGTGGAAATCCCTTAGGAAACTGTCAAAGTGGTAAAAAGATCTTCTAAAGCACAACTAAACCAGAACTGAGAGGGGATGAAACAATGTTAGGAAGACTAAGTTTTCAAGAAAACATAATGGTCAGTCACACTGAAGGAAAGTGAAATGTCAAGGAAGTTGTTAAAGATACAATATAAACCTGCATTTTGTCTAGGAAAAGGTTATTAAAAACTGTAGTGAGTTGAATTTCTGTTGAGTGTGGTAGCTAAAACTCAGAGTGGAAAGGAGCTAGGATTGGAAAACCAGAGAGGAGGGGATCACTAGACTATCATACTACATAGCTGTATACGAATTTTGAAATGAAAAAAGCAAGAGAAGGAAATTGGATGAGGTATGCTCCATTTCTTAACAGATGGATGAACTGAATTGCAGCTGAATAAGGCTGCAGTTTGAATGAAGGCATGATTAAGAATATGCACCTAAGGGATCAGATGAGACTCCAACATGAAGTAGAAATCAATAGATATAAATGTGAAATTTTGTATATGGAACAGAATGAATCATGAATTAAATTCAGCAATGAAATCTTGACAGTGGTTAGTCAGACAATTAACAGCATAAAACAGTGGCAGACCAAGAAAAAAAAAAGTGGAGGCAGTGCTATGAAAAAAGTATGTTAGGAAGGAAGAGGAAGGACAGTTAACTTGGTAGAAATGACAGTCTAGAAACATTACACTCCCACCACAGTCTGATCAAAAGAGGAAAGTCCTTAATAAGAGTATAACAGATGAAGAGGTTTGAGCTTCTCTGAGAGTGGGAGCCGGAGAAAATGATACATGCAAAGGACATGAATGCGTGTGACTTTTTAAAGAGATGAAATAGGCTTTCCAGAGATAGGAATAGAAGAGGATAAAAAATGAAGGAAGGAATTTAGTAATAGTGGCTAAAAAGGATAGCAATTCATAAAGATCAGGGAGAATCAAGAAGGTGGAGATAAAAGGAAGAGTTGAGGCATAAGTTACACAAAGGGGAAGAGAAAGGACAGAACGGATGGGAGAATGAGATCTGAGTTGCTGAGAAGACAGTCTGAGGCAGGCAAATGAAGAGAAGCTCCTGAAAAGTTTAGAAAGTATGACATGATAAAGCTATCAAATGAAATAAATATCTGGATGGGAGATGCAGATGGTACTCTTCTTGTGTCACTGGTGTATAAATGTAGGAGAACAAATGCGAGGACACAGTGCCACATATATTTCCACCTTTAAGATTACACAATTAAAGGTCTCAATTAACTTGCCATATTTCAGGTAAACGTTTATGTTAATTCCAAAGCCTTTACACCCTAAATGTAGCACAAGTCCAACTGAAAACATGAAATTCCTTTTTTGAAGCCACTATTCATGCTATCTTGATGAGCTCATTTTCATTAACAAAATCAGCAAATACAACTCATTCTAATTAATACATCTTATTTTGATTTTTCACAGATAAATTCAAGAAAATCTCTCTAATTCACACAGTTTCATCTTTGATTGCGTGTATTAACCTGGTCAGATTTTTAAGATTAAATGAATCATCTTGCAAGAACTGACCAAACTACACTATAGGCATTTGTTTCTATGATGACTAGACATTTAATAATACTATGGTACCTGGTGTGGGGAAGAGAATCTCTTTTCATATGTCAGTCTATTCCCCTCAATGGAAAATCGGAAGCCTTTTCTTTTGATGCTGTCCTCTGATTCGGATTTCCGAAATTCTTCCTCATCCTTCTCACCTTCAGCTTGTTCTTTTTGCTTTTTTTTCTTTCTTCTATTCCTTCTCTCTTTAGCACTCTTCGAGCTCAGTTTGGATGCCTCAGAAGAACTTTCAGAGAATCCACCTATTCCACCTACTCCGCTATAATCTCTCGAGTCAGCTGCTGCAGCTGCTGCTGCTGCCTGTATGTACAAATAAGCACATATGCAATTTACAACATTTATATAAGTACACATACTCACTATTTGATTGCTATTTATTGATATTCCTAAAAAAAAAAAAAAAAAAAAAAAAAAAAAAAAAAAAAAAAAAAAAAAAAATTTTAAGTAAAAGCACTGATCCCATTTCACTGAAACTAGTTTATCAGGAACTATACAGGAACTATAATTTTCCCCTATCTCCGTTTTCAAAATCACAGAATAGCTGAGGTTGCAAAGGACTTCTTGAGGTCATCTTGTCGAACTCTGCAGCACAGACAGTCACCTGAAGCAGGCTACCCAGGACCATGTACAGACAGCTTTTGTTCATCTTCAAGTTATCTCCAAGTAAGCAGATTCCACAATATCTCCAGGCAACTTGTTGTTAAATCATTTGTTCACTCTCACACTAAATGAAACAATTTCTATCTCCAATTTGAAATTTTACCTTAATGGTTCTTTTTCATCACTAGTTATCATAGAATGATAGAATCATAGAATCCTTAAGAGTTGGAAGGCACCTCTGAAGGCCATCTAGTCCAACTTCTCTGCAGTGAACAGGGACACCACAGCTACATCAGCTACCCAGGGCCTTATCCAGCCTCCAGGGCAACCTGTTCCATTGCCTCAACACCCTCACTGTAAAAGATTTTTTCCTTATATCTAACCTGTATCTACCCTCTTTGAGCTTGAAACCATTTCCCCTTGTCATGTCACCACAGACGCAGCTGAAGAGTCTGTCCCCTTCTTTCCTGTAGCTCCTCCAGTATCCTTAGATACTGAAAGGCTTCTATCAGGTCACCTCAGAGCCTTCTCCAGGCTAATGAGCCCCAGCTCTCAGCTTGTCTTCATAGGAGGTATTCCATTCTGTGGATCATTTTCGTAGCCCTTCTCTGGATGTGCTCCAACAGGCTAACACCTCTCCTGTACTAAGGACTCCATATTTGGACACAGTACTCCAGGTGAGGTCTCACCAGCACGGAGTAGAAGAGCAGGATCACTTCTCTTGCCCTGGTGGCTATGCTTCTTTTGATGCAGCCTAGGATACAGTTGGCTTTCTGGGTTGAGAGGGTACATTGCTGGCTCATGTCTGGCTTCCCATCCATCAGTGCCCCCGGGTCTTTTTCAGCAGAAGTGCACTCAGTCCTTTCATCCCCAAACTTCTACTGGTACTGGGGGTTGCCTCAACCCAGGTGCAGGATCTTGCATTTGAATTTGTTGACTCTCATGAGACACACCTGGGCCCACTGCTCAAGCTTGTATAGGCCCCTCAGGATAGCATCCCATCCCTCTTGTGTGTCATCTGCATCCCACAGCTTGGTGATGTCTGAGGGCTGCGTGGAGAGCAGTTATCAGAAAAGACCAAGGCATAAAAGTTGTGAAGTACCTCAGCCTTCTCCTTGTCTGTTGTTACCAGATTGCCTGTATTGCTCACTAGGGGCATATGCCCTCCAGACCTTTCCTTTTCTGGTTGAGGTACCTGTAGAAGCCTTTCTTGTTCTATTTGGCATCCTTTGCCAAGTTCAGTCCAAGCTGAGCCTTGGCATTCCTCACACCATCCTTACACAACCTCACAGCTTCCTTAATTCTTCCCAACGGTACTTGTCCCTTTTTCCATTGCCTGTGCATTTTCTTCTTGCTCTTCAGATTGACTAGCAGGTCCCAGTTCAGCCATGCCAGTCTCTTGCCTTCCTTTCTTGACTTGCTCCACCTGTGGATGGAGAGCTCTTGTACCCTGAGGAAAGCCTCCTAGAAGATCTGTGAGCTCTGCTTCGCCCCTTGCCCATGACAACAATGATGTTTTTCCCAAAATGTTTTGTTGACTAATGCCCTGAAGAGCTGGAATTTTGCTTTTCTGAAGTTTAGCTTTCCAATTTTATTTTTTGCCTGTTTCATGTCACTCCAGAGCAGGAACTCAATTACAGCATGGTCACTACAGCCCAGGAGTTCAAGTTTACTCAAGACCACAGAAGAAGTGCTACCTAAAATTTTAAAAATCTTTTGGAAAATGAAAGAATATATAAGATAGGTGGTAATATTTGGGAGTGGGTGACTGAAACTATTCCCATATGTGAACATCCAATTGCAATCATGAGTGGAAAAGGCAGTTTTACTTTAAAAGGATACCTGAGCTTCTTCCTGTTGCTTTTTCAGTTGTTCCAGCATTTGCTGAAATTCTGCTTCTTTCTGTTCTGCTTCTTCCATGGTTGCTTGATTTTGTTCTTCATAGGCCATGGCAACCACAGCCAGGATCAAATTAATCAGGTAGAAAGAGCCCAGGAAAATGACCAAAACAAAAAATATCATGTATGTTTTCCCAGCAGCACGTAGTGTCTGGGAAAAAAGAGATAATAAAGATTTTAGAAGACTTTTACACACTGTTACATAATCTGGTAGCATCTATTGTATAGATAGAAATACATTGTAAAATTTCTGTTTTATCACAAGAAGATTATGTTAATTTTTCCACATACAACTAGTTAATATTACATCGTAGCTATATGTGCAAAAATCCAAGTTTTGTGTCTGCCATGGCACAGCTGACTATGATTCAGTAATTTAAATAGTTCAGAACTTCTACTAATGAAAATCTCTTATAGGAGTTGCTGCCTCCATTATAACTTTTTATCATAGCCTTTAAACCATTAAACTATTTTAATAGTAATGGGGCTGCTAGTCAGTATCTTACCTTCTTGTCTTATCAGACCCAAACTACAGCGCCACAAAAACAATGCAGCATACAATATGACATCCTGCACAACATCACACTCCTTCGGGTTAAGGATGTATGTATTTCAGGGACAAGATGTCAGAGACAACATATTTCTACTAGACTGCAAATCAATTTAGCTAGCATCTATCTGCAACATGTTTGGGCAAGAAGCATTAACAAGTTCATTTACTCATTTGTGAAAAGGAAACAGTAATTCTTAACAATTATTTCTTATTATGTATTGAGAAGCACACAGAAATCTAAGGCCCCTATTGTTTTAGATAACTTACATATATGAAATAAAAGATGATTTGTGTCCCAAATATCTCAGGTACATGTGAATGAAAAGAACTATGCAAATACTATGTAGTAATGGTATTGGTGATGGTGCTGTTTATTTTAATAAGTCCTCACCAGCTGGTAAAGATTCTCCCAAAAGTCCTGAGTCATCAATCGAAACAGTGACAAGAATGCCCAACTGAATGTATCAAAACTTGTGTAGCCATAGTTGGGGTTTCTACCAGCTTTCACACATATATATCCTTCTGGACATTGACTACAAAAGAAGAGGAAATGCTATTTTTAACAACTAGTCTAGATTACGATATACTGTAAAAATCACAAAATTGATCAGGAGTACTAGCTGCAAAATTTTGAACAAGTAAAACTTTATTCTACATACCTAAGATAAAAAATCCTAGTGGTTTTCAATTTTTAATTCCATTTCCTACTAATATTTCATTGCTATAATAATATAGCTAATAGTAATCTATCCTTCCCTGCAATTTTTCTTATCAGCACATCTCCATCAGCACAAGAGAAGATTGCCATCTAGCACAGCTAATAGTAAATTGTCAGCTGGCTGGCAGTAACTTTTATGCACACAGTATTCATGAGATTACCTTACAAAATTAGTCTAAGGTGCTGAAGAAATTGCCTGTGTAAATTCAAATCACGTAGATGGTTACATTTAGGTATAGTTTCATATCCTACAATGTTGGTAATTTGGAACTCTATGGTACAGCTGATACTTTAGTTAGCCACCTGAGCAATTCTAAGTAGCTTTCTTTCTTCACACACTATGAAAAATGATTTTCTTACCCTGCATCTGAGCTATTGCCACACAGCAGAGCATCATTTTGTCCTTCCAAGAAGTAGAAATGATCTGTTTTTTTAAAAAAAGGAAAAAGATTATGAAAAAGACCTAAGGAATTTGAGCTATGATTAAAACTTTTACACTTTAAGGAAATAAGCAGAGCTAACAGTTTAATTGTGATATATGATGATCAGAAAAGAAAAAAAAAAAAGAAGAAAAAAAAAAAGAGAAGTACTGATTTGACAGGAAAATGATGTTTTGTAGAGTCTTAAAGTTGGTTCTTCTTTAGAGAATAGAAAGGCAGTTGTATATGTAATTCTCAGTAACCTATACAAATGAATAAGATACAGCTATTGGGTTAATAAATTGTATATGTCAGCAAATGAATAAACAAATACCAGGAAAGCAAGAAAAACAATGAAGTCAATATCCTGACTTTGTTCATGTAATTTTATATATATATATCACTTAGAGTTACTTCTTATAATTATTAATTACATACTTGAATATTACTTGAAAAATCATGCAAGTGTTTGCAGCATGAAAGCACTGCACATAACAACATGCACAATAAATTGTTAACTAGATCTTGACTTGAGATCAAGACAGTGGAGGAGAAATCAAGCTTTTATTGTACATGAAAAATAATCAATGTAATCCTGTTACAGAAGACTGTACTTGAAAAATCTACATTCTGTTAAACAGAATTACTGAACAGAACACTGCTAACTATTATAACAGGGTTCAAAATTAATTCAGTGAGATGGAAGACTAAAAAATCCTTGGAACATCCTTTCTTTCTCTCTCTCCTCCTGCTCCTGCTATTCTGCTTTCCAACCCTCTCCCACCCTTTCTCTTTTCTGCTGTGATGTAAAAAGGAAAAATCAGTTTGTCATCAATTGCTTGTTTGAGATTTATAAGGCAAAAAAAATGGGAATCTCTAGTGGAAATTTTGGGTCGGGTGACATATTAAACTGAAGTTGCCAAAATTAGGCATGCTCTGGCTGTTCCCCGGAAAGCAGATGGTTCCTTGAGATTCACCGCCAGCTGGCATGGATTAGGTTAGCTGGCATGAACTATCCCAGGGCTAACACTAAAGAGACAAGCAAGGAATTGCAACCAGTTCATAAGGACTTTTTCTACTCTACACTACCAGTATATGATGGAGATAGCAAAAAATGTGCCTATTTTAAAGAGAGAGAATGTGCACATCACTTCTACATCTGCAGTCTATTCCCTGACATCAGTTAAGAGACAATAGGTTTGCAGGTATTTAGGTGCTCATATAGTTATTCCCTGTGAGAGATTTACTTGCACTCATCATGAGTGTAAAAATGCAGACAGGCACCGAGATGGATTTTAAAAATTATGTGTGTGTGTAATTCACATTCCTATGTGCCACAGCTCATAAGCAAAGAATCCAGATAAACTATTAAATCAGCTCAGCTCAACTGTCAGCGCAGTATTTTAGAAAAAATATATACATGTATATATATATATCAATTTTTAAATAACAAGATAATGATAAAGTAATAGTCAATACAAATTTATCAAATATATGGCATACATAAAACCATTCCTCTCTTCTCCTTTGCCAACTTACTAACAGGATAATAGCCCCAGAGACAACTTACACATGCCACCTTCTGAAGCAAATAAAGATCCTTTTTTAAAGATCCTTAATCTGTTTTATAGCAAATTTCATTAACAACTCAAGCCATGAAATAATACAAAAATACATCAAGTATTCTGAAGATATCAAGCTAGGAGAGAAGATGATCAAAATTTAGAATGACCTTTACAACTGACAAGCTGGTCTGAAAGCACTTGGATTTATGTCAACAGAGAGGAAAGGAAAGCAGAGGAAAAGAAAGGAGGGGAAAGGATCTTTTCCAGAGATTTTTAAGGATGGGTTATCATCCAAAATCTTTTTCAAGCCTGGATTTCTAAGATACTACTAGCATGCTGAGATGATAAGTATATTAAAAGATTATAAGGTAGTTTATGATGCTTTAATCCAAAAGCATTTAGGTGTTAAACTGAGGCTTCCTAATTTTCAGGGATACAAGGATCAGATTCAATATTCATATTCTTCCAAGCTTTAGGATTTTCTGCAAATATCATAATCAGTAGAAGGTTAAATATATATATATATATACATAGGTATCCAGTACAATATTATGTTAAACTACAGTATGATGGTTGCTTTATTTAATACGCAAGGTGTGTTTTTTTAATGAATCTGAACTGCTAAAACTATGAGTGCTTTTATGCCTTTTGGATAGGTTACACCATTTTAAATGAAAATATATTCATATGTTTTTGTCTGTCACAAAATCTGTCACAAAATTTTTTCAGAAAAAAAAACAATGAAGTAGTTGATATAATGGATTCTTACTTTTATCTTCTATGTATTCATCCCAGTTAAATATTGTCATTGTTGTATTAATAAATGTACCATTTTCACCTAAAGAGCTATTAAAGTAGGTAATAACAGTTGTTTCAAAAGTAGAATTGTCTGGAGGCCACTGTAGGCATTTATTCCTCAAGTTGCCCATGAACAGCTGCAGCCCTATTAGTGCAAATACACTCAGACAAAACACAGTCAGGATCATAACATCTGAGAGCTTCTTCACAGACTGAATTAGGGCTCCCACGATAGTCTTCAAGCCTGCAAAGAGGAAGGATCTTTATTATGATACTAAGCAGATACTAAACACATACAAACTCATGTGAATTTTTCTGATAAAGATTTCATGCAAAATGATAACTAAATGAGTCTAATGTTTGTGATACAACAGTATCTGTTAAAATATTGATTACTTGTGAAGATGAATGAAAAGCTGTAAGTTTATGCTTATTTTAGAGTGTACAGAAATAAAAGTAGATCTTACCAAACATATTCTTTATGCCAAAACAAGTGATTTTATTATTCATGCTATACCTCCACCCTACATAGGAAAGTTTGCTTTTGCTGATGCTTCTTGCCCAAACCTTTCTTACATGAACCATTTAAAATTGTTCTGCATTTATAGACCTGTTATAAAGTTGTAATGAATTCATATTTTAAAGATAACTTCTGATGATATGAGAGGGCTGATGGTTTGGAGAAGAAAGACATCTTTAAAATAATTCCCCATGCAAGGCCCATGCTATCCTTTAGAATTTAATTTTTTATACATGACATTTGAAACTCAGTTAAAGTTGTATATCGAGTGCCTGCAATAAATGAGAATATTTGCATCAATATGAAAGCTTAAAATTAACTTACAGTTAAAACATATAAAGAAAAGCTTGATGTCATAAGATGCAAATCACATAGGCTGTTTACTGCAAATATCTCATGCAAGTGTTTGTTAAACTCAAAGGCTGACTTTTAAAAAGAAAATGCAGCTAATTAAAAAAAGCAAAAATCAATTTAAATGAAGTCTTGATTCCTGCTTTTTTATTTTATTAAAAATGTGTAGCAAACAAGGCTTATGCTTCAAAAACGTGAGTATAGCCTCTGTGGAACAACAGTCAGCCTCAGTGTTTAACCTAGCTCTCACCTGGAATGACTGATATTGTTTTCAAAGCTCGGAGAACTCTGAATGTTCTCAACGCTGAGACATTGCCCAGGTCCACAAACTCTGTCACATATCTGTAATAGGGGAGTTCACACACAAACACAATGACAGCACACAAGTAACAGTTGGAGAAACGAGGGGCCTAACACCTCACACCAACTACGTCTTACCTGGGATTACAGAAATAGTTTTCAAAGCTCTCAATACTCTGAAAGTTCGAAGAGCTGAAACATTGCCTAGGTTTACAAATTCTGTTACATACCTGTAGGATTAAATCACAGTTACTCAGAATTGAGGCAGATTTTATCCTTATTGCTTGGGTCTTTGATAAAGACCTTTTCACCGTTCACTGTATTTTGCCTGTGTTATAAATGTCCTTCTGATTGTAAAATTAAATTAATTTATCAAAATAAGCCACACTGACTTGTTTTTGAAACCTAATTTTGTCAGCTTCTAGTAGAAAGTCAAAATGATTCCTTTAATTCTGATATGCAGAAAGAAGACAGGATATGAACAGTTCAGGCTGATGGCATTCACAATCCTAATGGGCTGACACACCACGTTGGCCTCTGCAGCACATGCTCAGTTAGAAATACTAAAATGTGTAAAAGAGGTAGAAGAAACATATTGAAACTGCAGGAAGTCCAGGCTCCAAATGTTCTGGTTGACAAAATATCAGGCAATTTTTAGTCACTAAGTTCATCCTGTCTGAAAGATTTAAAAAAAACCAACAAAAAACAAACCAAAATAAACAGAAGACTTACGCAAATGTAATGACAGTGAAATCTAGCCAGTTCCACGGGTCTCGAAGAAATGTAAAATCTTCTAAGCAGAAGCCCCTTGCAAGAATTTTAATAAGTGATTCAAAGGTATAAATTCCAGTAAATGTGTATCTGAGGAAAATACGCAAGATAGAGTTTATAGAAACATACTCATGTCATCCCTATTCAGTATGCTCTTTAGTCCCCCTACTCTTTGAGAAGCATAAGAATTTAATAGATATAACCAGCTTTAAACATCCGTAGAATTTCTTCCTTAAAGAAGAAGAATCAAACTTTGATTAAAAGACTACATAACAATCCATAAATTGAGTTTCAAATGCTATAACCTATGCTAATGAGTCAGTTGCAAAATTCCCTGTACTTCATCGGTACATATTTATGTCCAACTAATTCTATGTTACAAGAAAAAACTTATAAAGTCATGATTTCAGAAGTTGCTTCCAGTCTTAATATTAATTTCTTCAGTATTATTTTTATGCTGAAATGTTATAGAGTACCATGATCTGGCAATGTGTCAAATCACATCAGCCCTCATTCACTTTGTTAGAGTAGCTGTAGCCAGTAGTTCACCCTTAGCTAGAGAAGCATAGTACTGGAACAAAATCAATGTTTTCAGATGCAAAATCCTGTGCAAGACCAATCAAAACTTTTTATAGATTCCAATGAAATTTAGTGCTTTTTTTGACTAAATAAAGTTTGCTGAAATACAAAAAGTATAAATGCTTAATTTTGGCATTCTGAGTCATTTCAATTCTCTATCTCCAAATGACACCTTTTTGAAATCTAGTTTCATTTACATTTTTAATGGAAAAGAAGGTAAAACAGACTGTTTCAAGCTAAACTGCTTAAAAGGCTCACACTGGTTTTCAGACGCAATTAATCTGAAACCAATTTTCCTGTATGATATTTTTCAGTTCAGTCACTAAGAAAAAGCAAAAAACTTTTTCCCACACAACAGGGCACAATATGACATGAATAAATATTCAAGCCAGCTATATTTATTCGTGAATATTATATGCTAGATATCCTGAATACACATATGTTCATACGTAATTCAAAATGAGAATGCCTACACTGACTTTAATTGTCCTATGATTTCGTTGTTGATTACTGAAGATTAAACATGTACTTATCATCCAAATCAGATTGAAGTGAAGTTGCATCAGAAGCATAAGATGTTACTACATGAAGCATCATAAAGAGCATTATTTTGCACTGCCTTGGAACAATCACAAAATATGCATTTTGTGCATATTGATGACTGGGGTTGATGCCAGATTGGAACTTTTCTCTTTCTAGCTGCTATTTCCCATGGGAGGACTAGCCAGTCAGTGAAACACTTTTGAAAAAGCTTATTTTTCATTAAAAAAGAAAACATTCAATAACAGATTGTCTTTACTGCACCCTTCATCTATGCCAGTTCCTGCAATGCATCCACCCTTTTTACATACTTGTAAGACTAGAGTCCTGCTTCTACACTACCCACCTAAGACTGCAGAGAATGCAAATTGAACTTTCCTTGATGAAGGAAGCATTGTAAAATATATTGATTCAGTATTACACAGAAGAAGTTAGCATTTGAATGTCTGTTCAAAACATGTTACAAAGTAGCTGCTGTCAGTAGATGTTATCCTTATTAGTGTAACATCATTAACAGCAGTTTATTTCAGATGACTGAATATAATTCAAAGAAAATCCATTTCACTTACTCTACATTCTTTGTCCAGTCAGGAGGGTTACTCATGGTCATAAATACACAGTTGGTCAAAATAGTGCACATGATAAGCATGCTGAATAATGTGGGTTAAGAGTTAAGGAATGTAAGCCAGAAAATCTCATTAAAAGAACATCAAACAAGATCCTGGTCTGGCAGACATCCAGTATCAGGAGATATTTATCCCTCCACTGCAATGCTGACACTCAGAGAAAAGCACTGAGCATAGTGCTTTCATAGTCACTTTTTTAAAGCTATGACAATCACACACTAAAAATTAGAAAAACCGAAATATATAGAAAATATAGAAAAAAAATAACAATATCATGGATGTTTTTTCTCTTTTTAAATAATAACGTGAACGTTGAATGTAGTGGCTTCTAATTTAGTGGAATAACACCAAAAAAGTGTTTTTATTGGATGATCTAGACAAATACCATCTAGTTCTTGCATATAAAACAATGAAAGGTACATTTTCTTCATTTCTTTCCTTTAATTTTCACCATAAAATTTGGCACATATCAAAAATTTGTTATAATATATACATATATAGAAAACTAGTTGGCACATTTTAATAGAGAGAATAGATAAATTTGTGAGAAAATTATTTTATCTGCATTTGCTTTTTGTAGCTACATTTTTTGTAATATAAAAAGTGGTAGTGAACAAGTCACATTTTATTCTAAAAAAACAAAAAACCCTAAAGAAAATCTTAGAACAATTCCATGCTATAAGCACTTTCACTTATTTTGACAGAACTGCTCTGTAGTTACAAACCTTCAATTTCAGGGCTAATACATTACAGGTGAAAACAGGAACACAAAAATGAAAACCAATCACACAGATGAAGCATACAATGTCCACATGATGGCACCATCACCAAAAATTAGAAAGATAGCAAAGCCTGTTCTTAGAAAAGCTTTAATTTCTCTAACTAAAATGCATGTTTCCATCCTGCTACAATCTAGAAATCTGAGTATTATGGTGTGGCAAGTATTGTGATGTTCCCCTCACGTTTCCTCTGTATGTCTACATTAACCAAAAATAAAGTAAAAACTTCAAGCAACAGTAAATACCTCTGACTTCTGAACTGTTAAATTATGGCATTACAGCCAGCAGATCTCTGGATCTTTCACATCTGTGAAAGTGTCTTAAATCTTTTAATCAGAAGGTAGCCTCTTGCTATACAATTCATATTGAAAAGAGCACAAGAGAAAAGACACTATTTTAAAACATAGCACATAATGAGTACTTACAAGTCTATGTTTACATCAACTTTCAAAGCCCTTTATGATGAAATATCCTCTCAAAATCCTCACTACTCTTTCATCAGGGAGAAATAACTGGACTATACCTTCCCAAAATATTAAAGTTTTTTAGTATTTTGACTTTGGTCACTCCAACTATTCACCACCATCTCAGTTCTACAATCTTCCATTACTCCATCTAATTGCTTATTACAAGCTATGGAGTGTCACATAACTGTCAAATAATTATTTGTAGTGACACCACTAGCAAGTGAATACCGACTACATAGTGTTGCCTTTTGAATGACTTGAAGTCATCTGCAGGCTAGCCACTGATAACGTTGTCCAGCATTTATTAGACAATCACATTTATCAAACTTCTACACCAGAAGTATAATAGAATCCTTCCAAGGGTTATTCTACGGGATCCTAGGACCCCTCTATGTAATGCCACCAAGAAAATAAAAAAACCCACAACCAAAAAAAGCACTCAAAACCAAACTGATTTCAATGTGTTTATGTTAGACTCTTGTGAAATATCAGGGTGCAAACATTTGTATATGCTTCCTAAGTAATCAGATTTACTGAAGTCAAAGCCCTCAATGACCCTCTATCAGTATCTGGGATCAGACCACAATAATGATAACTTAAAGATCTCCAGCACCAAATTTAGATTTTTATCACAGTGGAACTGGGAAATCCCAACAACAGTGAGGATGCCTATTTTATTCATATACCAAAATACTGAGAAAGACAAAGTGATAGGTTTGTCATTATGACTACTTAGCTTTATAAATTTCTACCAATAATGTGGAAAATCCAACCTACATAGACAGAAGTAAAAGTTTATATGGTTACAAGTGCATAAAGCAATAATAATGAAGGAATAGACAGCTACATAGGGCTGAGAATGCAAATAAGAAACCTAAGCTGTTCTATCAAACTAGCTTTGGATCTGAATCAAAAAATGAAAAGGAATAACGAAACAAGATTTTCACTAAAAATTCAACCAAGTACATAGCTGGGATCAAAGATTTCATTTTAACATACGGTGTTGGTGATGAACTGAAAGTGTTTAGAGGAATATACCTGCAGTTTGTGAAAAATGTGGTGGAAGTGAAAAGATGAAAAAAAGCTTGAGGATTGCATGGAAAATGAGAGGAAAGGAAGAAAAAAAAGGAGGTGAAAGATGAAGGACAGAGGAAGAAATTGTAAACAGAGATGACTGGTTGTCTCCTGATGTTGCTGTATTATGATCCAGCAATAACAAACAAAAAAGGGGAAAAGAAGAGAGAAACAATAGAAAGAAGAGAGACAAAGCACTACAGATCATATCAACCATGCACACGTGCCAGTGAATGATTTAAGTACTAAGCAACATCTCATTGACTACAGCTTTAGACTGACCACTTGAAAAGGATATGAATGTACCAAAATCTTAATAGCTATTTTTCTAAGAGGATTGAAAGGAGTTAACATGTACAGGGCAGAGGTGGCACTGAATCGGAATATTGCCTTCCCTTTATTCAATACTATGAAGGTCTGGAAAAAGAAACACAGAATTAAAAATTACATTTAAAAGACACCAACAAGTTACAGTTTATAAGGTCAAACTCTGAATCATTTTCATTCCATCATTAACCACATATGGTCAAACTCTTCTATTTGCATTTCCCACTTTGCCCATCTCAGAATCAGAATCCCCTTGTCTAGTTCACATACAATAGAATTGCATTAAAATGTTTTAAGAATTTATTTAGAACTCATAAGCAATCCTGATATTGCTAGCTAGAAAATAAAGACAGGTACATTGAGGCGCTAAAATACATTCTGTAGCTTATGATATATCTACTGGTGCATGTAATATTAAAAAAAAAAAACAAAAAAAAAAAACTCATGAAACCATCAGTATTTCCTTAATCAAATAGCCAGAATTAATTATCATACCATAGAAGTACTAAGACAATAGTACCATGGAGTGATGTGGTTTTCAAAAGTGAAATAGTGTAAAGGAAATTGCAAGTGTTCAATAACCAGTTTTTGGTCATAACATAAATACGTGGATAGTTTTCACTGTAATTCAAGAAATAATAAACATATTGCTTCTCCCTGTAACTATTTCATGCGAGAGCTTCATACCTGCAACTCTGTCTACTTTTCTTACACCACACTTTACTTTTACCTAATACAGAATTCAATAATCTACGTATTTTCTCTATCTCTCCATGGTTTAGCAATGATTTGTGTATACTGCCAGCATTATATATATAAAATGTTTATTTTTATATATATATAAATGTAACAGTATTCTTAAAGCCTGAGAAAGAAATATAAAGAGTTTATTTAACATGCAGTGCTTTTAAAAATTATGTAGATATCCACGCATTTGGGTAAATTCCTATCTATTTCTATTTTCTTTCCAAACATGGGTGAAAGTTCACTCTCGCTGAAGATATGAGGATCTACCTACCATTGTGACAGCTGTAAAAAGCCTGAAGGGACATAACCCATAAAAAAAGCTGGAGCACTGCCAGGAGCTATCACCTATCTCAGCTGGAATCAGAGGGCAGTGTTTTCAAAGACTCTACTTTCTGAGAAGGTGTGCCAAATGCAGCAGATGAAATCCAGGAAACACAAGTCCTCCCCGTGCTTGGAATCATAAACTTTAGCTCTTCCAAATGAAACATATGTTCAGATACACAGACACATGTTGATTCTCAGACCATACTTAGGTTCTTAACTGTAAAGGAGAAAGAATTCATCTCTAAAGTGGAATCTTTTCTACCACTGCTTTTCAACTCTCTTAATATTCTCCCTTGAGTTTAGAAACTCTGCTCCAAAATCAGTTTTTCATGTCTTCCGTTTCCTTTGCTCTGACACAACATTTGATGATACATCATTTGAGCAATGCTGGCTTAACCACGACAAATTGAAAAATTAAAATGCAATCTGACCTAAATACACAAGTAGGAATGTTCAAAAATATACAAAGAGCACCAAGAAAAATACCAGAAGAAATTATGATTGCAAAATATGTAATTTGGGGTCTCATGTCTTGAGCTAGAAACCTAGAAGCTATGCTTTTGCAAAAGAACAAGACAACTGCTATATATGCCTAATTCAGGGGCAAGAAATTCAGGACTGTACTTCATTTGCACGGAGAATTCCAGAAGTACTTTTCTGGTTTCCAAATCATGATAATGATAACTTAAAGATCTCCAGCACCAAATTTAGATTTTTACTACTGTGGAACTGGGAAAGGAGGAAGGAAAGGAATCAACATTTGGACCCAAATTTCTTCTGCCTTACTTCTGGTCTTCCACAGGATTACCCACTCGAGTAAACTAGGTAGAAAGAAATATTTAGTTGGAAACCTAATTTTCAAATTTAAGTCACAATTCTCCATAAATCAATTGAGTTTTGGAAATTCTGCAATGAACACTTAAGGTAGAGATGATTTATTTTAAAGCTGTTGTCTCTGTTTAGCATATCCTTAATTCTTGTAGTAAAAATATTTAAATTATTATTATTTTTTGCTTAATTCAGTTTTTCTTTTTCCTAAAAATTCTTCCATGTTTACTGATAGTACAAAAATAATACAAAAAATGTTATGCCAAAAGCTGAAGGAATGGAATTCTGGAGGAAACCCATGGCCAGATGGGTAACAGTCTACAGTTTAGCACTATTGTGTTTGGCCACACAGTTGTTGCTGGGTTTTACCGTGTGTGTTCTTATTTTTTGTATTCTTACTTTTTCCTCTCTTTTTTTTTTTTTTTTTTTTTTTTAATGAACATGTCTATAAGGTATATTTAAAACTACATAAGACTTTCTGGACACTACAAGAAGAATTTCTACCTTCTCTTCATTTATTTGCCTCTGTCAAACACTTCCTTTGTTGGTGTTTCAATCAACGAGGAACATAAATGTGGATATGAAAAATTTCTCACCCAGAGTATCTAAGTTCCAAGTTCTCTACTGAACGGACTGAATGAAAATGAAACACCTTCAACATATCCTGAGAAATTACTTTTCCATACTTTCATATCCTTTATGCATATCCAAGAGAATGCAGCCTAAGCCTTCCATGTGACAATGAAGAAAGTCAGGGAGAAGGTGTCTAGCTGCCTTTGAGATGAACTCCAAAATGATCTGCTACTCACATGTCTTATAGAACAACTGATGAAAAAATAGCATGCTGAAGATAGCCCTTGTGCTACTTTTTCAATAGTTTTCCTGTGAATAAAACACTGAAAGCTACAAATTTTAACAAAATGCCAAATATATTAAAATAAACCTGAATCCACTTCTACCCACAGACTGGATTCCACCAACTTGAATTTCTAACTTCTGTTCTTACAATTGAGATTTCTGCCAAAGAAAGAAATCAGAATATAATGGCAAACAAAGACTTGATCCCTAACAGTGGAAATGCTAAGCCTGCCAAGAGAGTCTGCTGTACTTTCATCTTCTTTCAGTTTCACAGAAAGATACAATACACTCACTTTTTTATTGATGTAATATGGGTCCAGGTCTTCCAAGGGCTCAGATACCATTCCTGGAGGTATATCGCCGTAAATAAATGGCAGGGTCTTTCCTGCCTCCAAGTCGCTGTTTGGCTTTGGGCCATCTTCATCATCATCATCTTTGCGTTCTTGTTTGGATTTTTTAGCTTTTTCTTCATTGATACGTTGTTCAATAGCTGCAAGTGATTCTCTTGTGAAATAGCGGAAGCTGTCAGGTCCTGGTGGTACCAGCACTGACTGTGCCATCTTTTCATCCTGCACCTCTTAATTACTGTTTAGCCTCCCTCATAAAAAAAGCGCTAAAAATATAAACACACACACACACAAAATTAGGGCAACATAAATAGTCACATACAATGCAAAAGAATATACCTGCACAGAAACTTCTGTGGGACATCTTCCTTAAATACAGTAATTATCAACCAAGAGGAAGTTGCTTTTTTCATTTGCTTTTATTTCAGAATAAACCATTTTCCTTTGCAGCTTGCCTGTTGGTGGTAACATTTAATTTAAAATTTTATTAATACTTTTCAAGGTAGTTTGGCATAAACAAAACAAAACAAAAAATGTATAAAAATGTCACATGTAATACAATAACATCTTTTCTTTTTCAAGGGTAATGAATAAAATAGAAGATATTTTTCCAGCACATTCACTGTGAGGCATGAGCAGTTCTGAACTGTTTACAGATCAGTGTTGAGGAGTTAGAATGCAGTCAGTTCACATCTTTATTATCCTGCTTAAGCTGCACCTTGAACCAACCATCCCTCTAGCTAAAAGGACCAAAAATGACTCTTAGAATCCACTACTGGCGCTTAGGGCCAGAGGGCTCAGTTGAAAGCAACATGAGATGCTCCTTCTGTTCAGGTACAAATATGCTGCCTTTGCAGAGCTGCCAGCTCAGGAAACAAGGAATCAGGCACAAGCACCTGTATTCCGATCCCCTGCCTGGCAACACATTGTGCACTGGAAGAATTGCTGAATTAAACAAAAACTGTATTCAATCATTAGATAACGCACTTTTAGGACTGATACCATACAAAATGTACAGTAACATTTTTAACTTTCCACTAACAAGGGCAGAACATTTTTTCTTAATAGCTCCAGACAGCTCAGTTAAAAAGAACAAATGAAAAATATTCCTAATGCAAACACTTCAATCTGAAATCATAAACACTACCTCGGCTGTAGCCTTCCATTATTTTTCTCAAGTCCTTATCCTAAGTAAGCACATTAAAAATCCAGCAAATGCAATAAAAAAGTAACTTCAATATAAGTAAGTCAATATATCCAAGAAATGATTATCAAATTAAAATAATGCAACAGTTAAAATACAATCTGAATAATCCTATTTTACTCTTTTCCTAAATATACACATTCCTGCACAGCAGCAACAAATTCGGATTTTGGAAGCCTGCTAAATAAACCGCAGCACAATGCTTTCCCCTCCTTTTCATCCATATGCATATGGCTCTTTACACCTACACAGACATCCACACACATCCCAACTTCTCCCTACAAACAACCCCTTCCATTTCAGGCAAAAGCACCTGGGGCATTCTGTCATGGATGGTCTGTAGCAAATTGCTGCAAGAACAATACACAGACTGGCAGCAGCACAAGGGTTAATTAGGAAAATGCAAGTGGTCCTGCTGCAGAATCCTGCCAGATTTTATTGTTAATCACAAACATTTTTAAAAGGCATAATTCTGTCTTAATACTGCTGGAAACAATTAAAAATTCATTACCAGTGTAGAATCTTGCACTTACTGGGTTTGGAATGGCACCCAGGAACACTGCAGCTAAATTCCATCATGTCTTTTCCTTTTTTTTTTTTTTTCTTCTTCTTTTTTTTTTTTTTTTTTTTTTTTTTTTTTTTTTTTTTTTTAAGTCTCCTACAGACCACACCTAACTTCCTGCTGAAGGATCTTGGTTATTGAAGTCAACCCCGGCATTTCCTGGGAGCCTACTAGGTGTTGTAACTCTTTCTGCCACTAGATGGTAGTGATGTACATCCAGAAATTCGTGTCAGAAATGGCAAAGAATTTTTTGCACACTCAAGCACTTGCTTAAACTGAGACTCCACGACTAAAATACATGACTTTATATAACCAGCCAGGTCTCAGGATACTCACAAATTCTTTTGAATATAAAGCAGCTACTGCTGTTGAGACGATAGCTGTTAAAACTGAAAGGTGACACCGAAAAGAAAGTAGGAGGGATAGCAAAAAGAGAAATAGGAAAATGGAGGCTGCACAGTGTACAACAAAGGCAGTTGCTGAGTCTCTCTGCAGTCTGGCTTATTTTAAATTAAAGCTTTTATTTTTTAAAACACATTTATACAATATGTTTAATGTTTAATCTAGGAAACTCAGCAATGCAAGGGAAGGACTGAAGTTTTTAATGCTCACTGCAGTAGTGAATTCCTGTACAGCAACTGCCATCCATTAGCAGGAAGCAAGCTGCAATCACCAAGGAGCAAGGAGCACTCCCAGATGGCAAACCAAGGAGATACCATTCCTGGCCCTGCAGCACCTAAATGCCATTTTGCTTCTTGTCTCTCTCACCCTTTCTCTGTATTTTCTACATTTACAGATTTTCAATCTTCTTTCTCCTGCTGCAGTAATCTCACTTTTTTTATCCTCTCTTTCTCAGCACCAGAAATACTCTGCCCTTCCCTCCTACTCCCAGCCATATCCAAATCTCTTTCAAACTTCTTGAGCAACACATTCCTGTAGCTATAGATTCAGACCTGCAAGCAGCCAGTTACTTCTGTCCCTCAGCCACCTCCTTTCCTTGCGCTGTGAAAAGGATTAAGGAAGCTGAGGAAAGTAATAAAAAGCAAAGGGTCACTATGAAGTGAGAAAGGAAAATACAGAAGGTTAAAAGAGGCCATTTCTGTGGCTTTTAAGAGAGGACAAGAAAGAGAAGGACAAATACCAAGATGATTCTTTGGCAATTGTGGCAAGAGAAAAAAAACAGTCTGACTGGACCAAAAGAGAGTTTTCAAAAGTTTGAAGCAATTAAGAACAAATACACCAAACAAGAAATATATTTTAGTTGAGAACTATTGAGAACTATTGAAGAACTATTGATTTGGTTTTGAATCATTTAGACATTACAGAATATTTAAAGATAATATTAAAAGTGCTTTTTAAATGAAAATTATTCTGATGGAGTTTTGTAATTTTATAAATGATTCCACGAAATCAATAGAAATTTTGCAAACATTTCTTTGTAACCAATTTTTTTTAATTTTTTTTTTTTTTTTTTTTTTTGCTAAAAAGCTTTGCATGAAAACTTCTGGCTGGTTTTAATTAGTATTGTGGTTTACTTGAAGCAGCTCTGCAGTCTCAAAATAAAAGAATTAAGAGACAGCACAGATTCACAGGAGTAAAAGATCTAACTACAAAAGGATGCTTATTATTTACAGATGTAATTTGTACATACGTTTGTACAGCTGCTTAAGAAAATAAACCAAGTACCTGAAAAGCGTGGCTAATTCACACAATATAGGAAAGGAACTTTGCTCTGTTGTGACTGTTACTCCATGCTAAATTTTCTTATTAGCCGGATCGTATGTTTCTTATTGCATGGACCAGAAATTACATGAGACATTGGTTTGATTTCCACAAGTGCTATACTATCTAGATAAACAGAATTAGGAAAAACAGTGAACAGTAAAGACAAAAAGAAAATATCCCAGTACTTGGCCTGTCTGTGGTCTTGCTAGAGTGAAAGGTGAAAAGAACAAGAATTTCAGAGACACAGATACAATACTGTCTTTGCCATCTTTGCAAAAATATATGTACTTCTAAAGAGGACAGTGCAGTTGTACATCTAGAGAAATTAGTAACAATCATTAAAATACAGTCATCAGATGCTATGTAGCTATATTGTGATAGATAAAATTAATAGAGATAGAGATAATGATCAAATCAAATCGTAAGTATCAATAAAATATAACTTACATTTAAAAATTCTTGTTCAAGCACATCAAAAACTACCTCAAATATAAACATGGAACAATGACAATTCTGATAACAGGTAGCTTCTGACTGCAGTGTCGCTTCCAGCCTGCAGCCATGAATGTACCTTAGGATTAATTCTGACACCAGTGGTATCCATGTTCCCACTTTTATGGCATGTAGTGGTCTGTGTCCTCTCTTCTACTCATTCAGGAAAGCACTGATGGCCCATATAAAGGGCAGAGTTGAAGAAATGTTGTGTGTTCCATGTAAACAAATTTCACATGAAGGTCAATTATATTTGACAGCACAAAGCTGAGAAACTTCTGAGTCTTTTTCTGGATGTCTAGGAGCCATTCATCTACAGACAATCTTGATTAATAAAATAAAATGGAAAACAATAACCAGCCTCTCCTCAGAAAAATTAATTGTGTTTGTTCAGTGTAAAGGCTGAGCATTAAAATGCACAAGTGGCAACTTGCCATCATTCTGTGGCTCTGTTATCTTTTTACTCTCAGTTCTTTCCAGCTGTGTGTTCCTGTAGTCTCATAAATTGTCCTTAAGTGCATGCCTTTTCATTTAAAGATCTGAATTTCATCTCGTCCCAGTAATGCCAGTCATCAAGCTCATCTTGTCTTTTCTGCTTAACAGCTTGATCCTTCTTTAACAATGCCTTGTAACTTTGTGACTGGAACAAATTACATTGGCATATCTCCACTTTCTTTGATGAAACAATTAATAGAAAGATTAAATAGAATTTTTGCCAAAAATGTATTGGTAACCAGCAACTTTAACCAAAGCGTAGTGTACTATGGTATTTGCTGTAGCGTTCAAAATAGATTCTAAGAACATTAATCTTGCAAAGAGAGCCAAAGAGGGACATTGGGAAGAGGTATTGTTCTTCTTGTAAATACTACACATTTAATCATGTGCACTGAACCTAAAGAAATTCCTGGCACTTCTTCTCTCATGCTACTTAAAATATTTCTTCTCTTTTTATCTGGCACATAGGTACAGAGGTGGTGGGGTTGAAGTGAAGCAAGAGAGATTTGTTAGGAAAACCTTTTGCCAGTGCCAACAGAGAAAGGGAGCAGACTTGCCTCAATCATTCAAGGGCTTTGAGAAAGGTCAAGTCTTGTAAAAAGATGCTATAAGAAAGATCAGCAGTAAGTGTGAGATTTATAGCAAACTCATCGGATGAGAATCTGGAAACTTGTAACAAACCCTTAATGTTTAAGGATTGTGTTTAAATGCTGTTTTTTAATGTTTTGTGCTGCTCCATCTGCTACAATTCTTCCCTGGCCTCAAGGAAGCAAAAGCTTGTTATTTACATACTGGAGATGCAGAAAAGAATGGGGTTTTGACTGCACTCATTGAGAGTTTTTCAAGAGTAAATGGGATGCAGGGCAGAAGAAAGTCCCATCGTGTGCAGGAAAACTACAAAGGAATTCTTTAAAGAGGAAGATTAGTTCTTTGGGAAGCATTCATGAGGAATAAGAGAGATCTGCCACCAGATTTAGTCACCTTCTTCTCCAGCTAGTTTTCTTCCTTTTCTCCTAAACTGATGAGAAGAAATTAAGACAAACAAGTTTAAAAGAGCCATTCCATAGTCCAGACTCTTGTTTGCACCTTGCACCACTGCTATTCCTAGATATGAGCAAAATAAACTCTGGAAAATGTTGTTGCATCTCAAAGGGCTACAGCACTTTTGGATGCTACAGCACTCCACGACACTGCATGAAGGATTGTATAATATTTGAATGCCCTGTCTGAAGTGGGCAGGTTTACAGCTAGTGTAGTATCTCAGTTGAGATTCATGGTCACCCTGCTTCACTGCTGAAATTAGCATACAACATATAAAATCAATTTTCCTGTTCTTGAGGTCTGTGTGTTTCATACTGTGGTACTCTGAATGTTCAGTAATCAGAGCTCTGACAGAGGTCTCTTTGTAGAGTATGCGTGTACTGAATGGTAAGATACAAACAGTTTGTGTTTCTACATAACAGTTTCTTCCAAATGGCTTTTAGAAGAGTTATATAAAGCTTCCTACACATTGTCCAACATTTTGAATGGACATGCAATTAGCAAATCACCTGTGAAATGCAGTTTCAGAAATAAACTTAAGCCAGTGTGAGATGGTGCAGTCAGTAGGGACAGCTCCATTCTCCATCCACTCTTATTCCGGTCATTTCGCACTGTGCTGGCTTTGATACTTCTACAGCTATGCATTTGAGTCAGATCAGACCCATCTGACCGAAAACTATGAGTGATCATTTTTCAGCCAGATCAAAGAGCTGACTCATTATACTATGGGAAAGAAGTTAAGAGGCTCACTTTTGGAGTACAAAAGACTAGCTGATTGTCTACAACATCATCCAAATTTTAGTGCTTTTCCTAATTATGAAGCACAACATGGTTTAAGGTTCCACAGTACAAACAGGTCTTCACTGCTTGAGCTCTAGAGATAAACAGAGCTCTAACAATTCTACAGTCCGCAAATATAAACACAGATCCCACACTTGGTTTAGAACCCTGTGTAGGCAGGAGAGGAAAGCAAAAAGGTTCATTGGAATGCCCAAATGCTAGAGATCACATCAGGCTAGTGTACTGTTACAACAGCTCCAGGACTGCTCTTCCAAGGTCCTCTGCCCCTCAGCATAGACCATATGTTAAGACAACACTTTATGCAAAATGTGTGGCAAGGAATCTAATATGAAAACAGATATACAAAGACCTCTATTGGGAAACTTTGGAGGTTCCTTCAAATCAATTTTCTCACAGTTTTTAAAAAGGTTAAAAGTTTAAAAAGTTATCTCAGGGTACTGCTCACAGGACTAAAGCAAGATGCACTTCAAGGAGATATGAAAAATATATTGGTTAAAGTAAATTCATCAGTATCTTACTGCTTTTGACTAATTATTGTGAGTCAATAACTGACAGTAACTATTCATCCGCAGCAAACAGCAATGTGGGAGAAAAGTACTGCAAGAACATTCACCAAATCCCTGGTGAGGCTGATGGAGTGACTAAGGCCACTCAGCCATCCAGCTGAGTTGGGCCTTTAATCAGATCAATCTTTGTCCCAATATCTGTTGGGAGAAACTTGTTCCCACAAGAATATTCTTGTGTAAGTGTCAGGCTACAGATATATCCATTTTTAGTGTGTTTGTGTGGGGAGAGTGACTACACAATTCAGAGATGCAGTGATAACAGAAGGCCCATATGTATGGGATGAGCTAGAGATTTCCAGATGCCTGAATAGGAGAGTGCTGATGCTGTTAATAAAACATGCTGTGATTTTGATTCTGACTACAACTCTTCGTTTAACGTTCCCAGTATGGGCATTATGTAAAGATGCTTAGAACGAGATCCTCATTAATCTTAACTTACAGTGTGGATACAGAAAATGCAATCATATATAATGTATGTGCTTTAGCACAGAACACACCAGTTTTACCGACTTTAGCACCCCCATAACAACCATCTGGCAATTCCGGACAAGCAATAGAAGTCGTGCTTCTGTCGGCGCGGGCCGAGGATGGCGGGCTCAGCACCCTCCATCTCAGTGACCGGCTGCCAACACCGAGTGGCAAAGCGGCGCGGGCAGGCGGGAGGCTCTCACAGGACGCAGCCCCGCAATGGCGGCAATGTTGGGCCGGGAGCGGGGGCCGCCGCACGGCGCGGCGCGAAGGGAGAGAGAGGAGGGGTTGCCTAGCAACCAGCTGGCGGCTGCGGCACCGCGATGCGGCCTGGCAGGCGGCGCTGCGCTACACTGCGCCCGGGTGCGGCGGCGCCGCCCGAATGCGGGGGCTGCGGGGGCTGCAGTGCTGCAGGCAGGGCCGGTCCACGCGGGCCGGGCCCGACGGGCGCCCTCGCTCCGCGAAGCTCGTTCTGCTGCGCATTGCGGGGGGTGCGGCTTGCAGCCGTGCTGCGTGCAGAGCCGTCCGCCAGTGCCTCTCGTCCGCATGGGTGTGTTTTAGGGAGGAAATGGAGGCTGCGAAACCATAGAAACGGGCTTAGGGAGTTGAGGGCGGGGAAGCTGTTACGTGATCTCCGCATTTAAAAGAAGTTATCCTTGTTTCGAGCTGCCGGTTTGTCTGGACTAAAAAAAATCACCTCCACCGATCCAGCCCGAGCTTAGGTTTTGTGTACATGAGGGAGCATCGGGCAGCACAGATCTCAGCTGAAACTTCTCAACATGAACAGGAGGATCCCATCCGATATGGTGCATTCTGTAAACAGACCCGCAGCTGCAAAGCGAGGTTGCTAACAACAAGCACAACGGCCTCTCGAGGACCTTGTTTCCAAAACCAAATCTCGATCGACACCAGAAGCCCCACCCAGGGGCCCCAGCAGTTCCTTAGATTACACAGGTGTCTTCCCTGAGGGGCCGTGCGGGCGCTGCCGGGCTCCTGCATCCCTCCGGCAGCGCTGAGGGCTCCCGCAGGAGTGACGCAGCCTGAGGGCAGCGCAGCTCCCCGCCCATGCCTGCACACAGCAGGCTGCCGCGGGGCGCGTTGCAGCAGCGCTGCTCACCGCTCCCCTATGTGCCCGGTGCGAAGCGTCCCTGAACCGAGCAAGGCAGGAAAAAAAGGACAAATCCCATTGTCCTCACTAGATTCCATTTGCCACTGGAAGGGAATAGCTGGCTTTGTATCAGGGATGTGCTGGTTCAAGTGAGCCAGGACCAAAACGAGCTTCTGTGATTCTGGAAAACAAGTCCTAGGCAAGGTCCTGTATTTATGTGTTAATATTCTTTTAGCCTTACAGTGGCTTATGGGTTAGCAGTTGGAACTTTATCCTTAGGGATATGGAGCAGATGGGCCCAGACCATCTAGTAGTTATGGGCTAAGATGGTTCATGGTAATTACACACAGAACTGGCAGTACTGTGTACAGAAGAGGTGCCTGACCAGTCCCGTTTGCCTTTTTCTCCCTCTCCTACCAACTGTTTGATTATGCCAAATTCACATTAGACATCTAGCTTAAGGTGAGGCAAGTTGTGCCCCAGAAGAGTCTGTTTCTTCGTACTGACTGTAAAGGGTGGGAGATTAGATGAATCCTCAGTACTGTGATATGATGGCAATTCACTCAAATCACACTTTTCATCGCAGGTGGCTACAAACTGTAACTCCAATTTCCTCAATATAAAGACTGCTTCTAGTCAGTGTCCTACAGCTTCGCATTGCCACTAACATTTTTTTTCACCTGATTTTTTAAATACGGAGTATTTAGAACAATCCTTGTATTTCCACACCTCTTAATTAAACAACACACACTTATGCTTCATCTTTTAACATTATTTTCACTATAAAGAATCACTTGTGATTTGGGAAGCAGAATGATGTATAAAAACATAAAGAATTTGCCTACTGATACACAATAACAGAGGCAAGGTGAGAGCTGAATATTCCTGTTGTAGTACTTAAAATACATACTGATTGCAATAATTATAAAGTTATGATTTATTACAGCTCTGCTAGCTGTCCAAAACGTCTCTACAGATGAATGTTTTTTAAATGAAGATGTCAGCAGTCTGAGGCACGTAATGGTGGATGTAAACTCAAAATCTGGCAACCAAAAGGGAAAAAAATACACCAAAAAGCATAAAATGAGATTCCATGATGAATATTATGGTTGGCAACATGTATAGAACAGAGCTGCATTGTTATATAGCATTTGCCAGACCATCATACAGGAACCAGCAGAAAACCTTACAGCTGTAACTTCATTCCCTACCACCTCTCATGCAAAGGAAGAGAGAAGGCATTATCGCTACTCCCTTGTGACCTGACCAGCATGTTTGTTTCTCTGGGTAATGAAAAGCTCAGTCAGATATATAACATTAGGAAGCATTAAACAACTCTCTATTAAATTTAGAGGTTTTTTTTTTTAATCTGAAAGGAAACTGAGTGGTTAATTGGCCCACAATTAAATAGAAATGCCATTAAAAAAAAACTGAAACAGCTTGCCAGGCTCAGTTTCTTCTTGCCTCTTATACTTTCATGATAATCTAACAATGATATCAAGATATTAATTGAGAATATTATGAACATTTAAAAAATATCTTTACAGATCAAGCTATCCTGAAGGACAAAGTGCATATGGCAGATATATGCACAGAAGTAAGAGCAAAAAGGTGATACTGCTGTTCCACCAAGGAACTTGAAAGGTCTGGGAGAACAACACAGATGTATAGATGTGAGATCAGAGGGGATAATGAGGAGTGTTTATTCTGACATTCTGCATAGTATGGCTAATAGCAGTCCCTTGGTTTAATGTCAACATTGGCTGGAAAATAAGTTTTTAGAATACCAAATTCATGAGATTCTTTTTGTAAGTTACCTAACAGCAAAATATTGCAGTAAAACACACACATTTTTTCAAATCTTGCTTTTTCTGTGCATATCTGAAACAATTTGAGGACACATTTTAATATTGCTTTGGATTGCATGCTAACTTACTTTTACATTTTTTGCAGGCTTTAACTCATTATGTAAAAAAAAAAAAAGAAAGAAAAAAAAAAAAAACAAAATAAAACCATAAATACATATTTAGATATCAATACCCAGGAAAGTGAATTTAAAAGTTCTCCTTAAGAATGTGCCAGAAATGGAAAACAGTTTTATTATGTATCTGCCCAAAATTAATCTATTCTGGCTCCAGACTTTTTTTTCATGAGAGGGAAAAACCTCATGGAAAAAAAAAAAAAAAAAAAAAAAGAGAGATTCAACATCTGTAACATCCAACATCTAGTTATTCTCTGATAAAAACTGATTTCAAGGCAGCTAAAAAAGAAGCGAGGAGGGCTCGCTCATTATGATCTGACTTTATGAGGAAAAGAAGGACTGCCTAGGACAATCTACAAAACTCGTAGACTAAAATACAGCTGTCCATTTACTCCAGAATCATTTCTTAACTGTAAATTTTTTTTGATCTTGTTGTTGTTATCTTTGAATAAAGCAAGGGAGCAGATGTTGGAAATCTCCTCATGAGAGTTTTTCATTTGTCACTATGCTTAAGCCAGGAAAGCAGGTTCCAATTAGAGGCAACACAAGAGATCCCCAAAGAGTTCTCACACATGCTCCTTCCTCACAGCATCACCTGCTACCTGGAGGTATACCTCTGCCAAGAGATCTTCCCACTGGAGCCATGCACATTGCACTGCTCATCACCATATAGGGAAAATGAATACACATCTCAGTATTTGGTTCACAATGTTTTTTTCCTCCTCATATGTACTAAATTTGTGTTCCTTCCATATTTATTTTTCTTTATACCACATCTCTGATCTCTACAATCAATTGCTTTCACAACTAACAATCTCTTTTCTCATCTTTTCCTTGGATTCCCACAGGATATTTCCTTTTCTTATCATGGTATCAGAAGTGATCACCCATTTTCACAATATTTACTCAAGTTCACTCAATTGGATCATTTCTACCATCTTTTTCACTAAGTGCACGATTTTGAGAATGTGTGAATCCTTTAACTAATTTGGAAGTGAGATCAATAGTGAGAAAATCAATGTAGTTCCTTTTCCAGTGGTGGAGAATGCTTCTAGGTTACCAGCCTCTGCCACTCCACAGGGCAAGATATCAGCATGAGTAATAGCATCTAAGCGTTCTATATAGTATTAGAGGTCACTATCTTCAAACCTGTAGACTTACACTCATTTTTAATTTTTTTTTTTTTTCCTTAGGGATGCTGGTGGAGTAGAGTAACATTCAGTCTGTATGAAGGCTAACATGCCTTCAGTTTGGCTTAGAGGGCAAAAGCTTTGCTTCACATCAAAGATCATTTAATTCCTAAGAACTAGAGCTGGCAAAAGCACAAATATCTTTTTACAGTCACAAATGTTGTAAAAGCCTGTGGAGTGCTTTAAATGTTAACTCTACCCAAAAATACAGTATTGTAAAAGCAAAATCATCTGAAACAATAACTTTTGAAAATGTTCTGTGACGGTTGCATATGTTCATTCTACAAAAATACAAAAGCAAACTGGTTGCAAGATGTAAAATATTATTCTGCTGAAAAGTGACTCTCAGAAACGTGGTCCAGAAACATACAGTCTATTGCTTAATAATAAAATTGATTTCCCTAATAACTCTAAGATTTCCATCTTACCATTGCTGCTGATAGTGAAATTGGGAACTTTCCATTTTGTACATTACTATTAGAAATTCCACAAGCCAAATCAAAGTAAAATGGCAGCTCTTTCTGCGTCCCATTATTTTCTGAGTATATTCTCCTTCATTTGGGTAGTTTTTTTGTAGCAGTACTGCAGTACCTAGGAGGCACTTCTAGGTAATGACCATTCTACAAAATGGACACCTACTCCTGCACTGCAAAGTCGAACTTGTGCACATACATTTGCTGTTAAGATGTCTGTGCAGGCATCACCTCAATCTGGAAACAATCATGTAGTATTTGTCCCATGGCTACTTTCAGGTTAACACATCTACAGATGGAAGATTTTTTCATCCTGCCTGGTACCAGTACTTATCTTTTAGTTTCCATGGTTTCATTATTGACTCTCAGTGAATAGAAAACATATGGAGCTGGCATACTCTACAGATACACCTGTTAAGCTCTTGTAATACTGTAGCATAGTCCCTGTTACAACACCCTCTCCAGAAAGCTCTGGTAGAGAAAACTGATCTCACAGAGCTTTCTTTGTGTCCTGACAGTAGGATTTTCCACTGTTTTGCATTAGGTACAAATATCTATACCTGAAGAACATACCATAAGTATACTAAACAATTTTCTTTCTGTTGGAGACAGGCCATTAAATTTCAAATATCCTGGGCAGAGTTCTCTTTTCTTAATATTTGTGGTTGTAGAGAAATTTGTCATAAACTTCCCTGTAAGCACATAGTCTGTTCAGATATTTAGGCACTACTTCAGCCTTCTTTTTGTTGGTGCCTGTTTATGGAATTCATCTTCAAACAGAAAATTCAGACCACAGTGTTTTGAAAGGATTGTTCACACTTCTTCCTGACCTTGTTCTATCTGTATGCATTTCATGACATATTAAACTCCAACCACTTTTTTTCTCAAGATCAAAGACTGTCAATTTTGTCTCTGCATAAATCTGACACCATTTTGTATACATATGTGAAATCAGTGATTGAACCAAAACGAATGAGTCTAGAACACAGTGTATTGCTTTAGAGAACTTGAGTCAGACTCATTTCAGAGTGAGTCACTTGCATTTATCATCAAACAAAACCACATTGGGGTCAAAGTCTGCTGAGGATTTTGCAGTTACACCGAGGAAAGTGAGAAGTGGTTGGAACATTATAAAGAAGTATACATTAATAACATCCATTCAAATATGAAAACTGAGTTCCTGTTCCACTCTAAAAGTCTGCTGATAATAATTTAAATAAAGCCAAATTTGCACTGCTGTCTGAAGAATGACAACAGCAGATATGCAAATATTGTAGCTTTAATTAACTCAGCACCACTAAAATGAAAGGTATGGAGTGAAAGGCTAGGAGGCCAACTAAGTAAGCAAAACAATAAGCAGGTTTGCATAGTTCCATAAAACACATGCACTGCCTTCGAAACCACAGCACTGCCTCATGTAAATCTACACCTACTTCAGTCATGCTTTTTACTTCATGGTTGAGGTGTATCCAGTGTTTTTTTGGCTGGAATAGTCCATTTGACATCTAAAAATACTCAGAGACTGTACCATGCAACTCCATTTAAAACCAGACGAATAGCACCGTATGACAGAAAAGCAAGGCATTTTATATCACATGGCAGGATTGTGTTAAACCTTGCTATATGTTCAAAACTTGAACATCCATCATCCTGAAATGTTACAGGTTTGTCCAAATAGGGTAGCTTCATGATGCATGGAAGAACCATCATCTTTTTGAACACTACCCAGTTTCTTGATAGGGGAAGTCTGTGTTTTCACCAAACAATGGGAAGGACCTGTGAGGATCTCCAGCAACCAGTAAGAATTAGCTAGCATTAGCAAGTCAAAAGAACAATTTACCTGGCCAAAATCTGTTTCCACCCATGCTGAAGGGAAGCTAAGCAAAGAATTAAGAAGCAAGTGTGACGTACACAAAACCTCAAAAAAAAATCATATACAAAAAATTGCTAGAATTAAGACAGAGAAGTTTATAGAAATGTTATTGCTGATTTTTTTTTCATATATACTATGAGCAGAATTGATTAGAGATCTATTTGTTTAGTATTTTTCATTATGAGAATATCTTTCTAGTGCCTTCAGCTTTGCCAGAATTTAGTTGTTCAGGCTGGATTTGATTATGCGGTTGGCCTCATCCTAATTTCTTACTTTAATGATACTATAAATGGTGAAATACTTTCAATGAAGTTGGAAAGAAAAACTAAGCTTGATAGTGCAAATCCATGTAACATCATGATCTTTCTTAAGTCAGCTCACGGGTTTATGACAACAAAAGCTCCAACATCCAATAGAAAAAATATATTCAAGGATAGATAGCTTATATCTTTAAAAGTTTGAAAGCATTATTTCACTAATCTACGAGTTTAAAAAATCAAAAGGCAAGAGAAGTAAATCTATGGTATTTTTCTGTTTGCTTTAAATAGAAAAATTAAAACATTTTAATGATCATTTGCTCAGTATTGCTGGTAATACTGCAGTATTAGAATATTTTTCAAGAGAATTACTGAGCATTTTTGCTACAATCTCTTTACTCTGAATTTTTTCAAGCAGGCTGTTTCAGGGAGTATAAAAGTTTTCTTTTGTTGCTCCTGTTTAAATTTATTGAAATCTGGCCATTCAGCACTTCTCTAAAATAATTTATAGATGCTCAGAAAAAGCTTCTTAGCGGCTTGAAATAATACTTACAGAGCTTCCATGTGTTGGCTGTGTTTCTGCCTAGCATTAGCAGCCCCTTCAGAGCAACCGATAATCATAGCTGCTGAGGCATCAAATGCTGAAACTTAAGAGCAGAAGCAAAGCCCTTCTGCTGGGACCATGCCAGTAAAGAGCAGAAAGAGGAAGAAGCCTAACTGAAATAGGAGAGGATGAGAAGGAACAAGAAACTCAGAAGCAGAAATAAAAGAGCTAAAGTTGTGAGCTGGGAAACAATATGAATTTGAACTGAACAATATGAATATAGTTATAGAACATTTCTTTAAGTTGTCCACTTTGAGTATTTTGGTCCTAAACATTTACTGCATATCTCCCCCAAAATGCAGTGATTACAGAATTACTAATTTCCTCTTTTTTTTTTCTCCCCTCTTTCTTCTTCTCAGCCATTTTTATCTTTATGATAATCAGTGGTTCTCAACCTTATTTAACTGCAACATTAACAGCTCTTGGAAATCAGGTACATTATCATCTTTGCAAGACAAATGACAGAACAGGAGATTCAGGTCACCACTGACAGAGTTGCCTTTTAGCCAGTATTTCTCATGCTGGTAGTTGGCAGTGAGAGGAGGGAGTTTATCAAGAAATGGATTCTTGCAAGTGGCTTCAGGAAGGCTCTACAATGAAGGCCTCCAGGATCGCTGATGCCTGCGCAGCAAACTGGCCCAGCGGCTGGGTGGGCTTCAGCGGACAAAAGGCTGATCCCACTCCAGGGCAGCACAGGGCCAGGGCCTGCTACTGCAAACTCAAAGAAGGATCCACACTGTGCTGTGGAGAGGTTGATATGAGAGTGTGGGAGGTCTTAGAACAATGCAAGTAGCACAATAAAAATCTTGCTTGTGATTTTCAGGCTTCAGCTGAGAGCTACATGCGCAAGAAAGGGTTGCAGCTGCAGTCCTTGCTGTCCAGCTTAATTCACCGCTTAATTTCGTATCTTCTCTGTCCCCTTAAGATGAGTCTCAGAGCCCTCTCAGAACTGGAGCAGGCATGGACAGATTTGTGAACCAGTACCTGCTACAGCATGACTGAGCAAGCCAGGGCGTCACTTCTGCTAGGGCTGCAGCATGGGACTGGACTGTTGGGGAGATTTGATGTTTGTGTGGTACAGAGAACACCATGGTTAGAATGAGATGAAAAAAACCTAGCAGATATTTAAGCCTTTCTGTTGCATAAATTTCATAGAAGGTAAGTAGGGCCAGCTTTCCCTTGAGTCCACATTTGAAACATCTGACTTCAGCCTTAGCTTCTGGAAGGTATCAGGATCATACTTGGATACGATATGCCCATGTGTTCGCACTTCCCAAAGACCAATGTTCACAGTTATTATGCTCAAAGTCTGTAAGAATTCACCTTCAGTATTTTCCTCTAAGGCTTTTATCAACTCACTGGTTTTTAAAATATTTTTGAAATCTTTATCTGTAGCTTATCTTTGAGAATACATACTAGTTTGGCCTAGTAACTGAATCTTATGAACACTGTAAAATTTCTGTGATAAAGGAAGTTATTATCTCCTTGGTGATTGTTATAATTAAAAAAAAAACAAAAACAAAAAACCAACAGAACAGACCCAGGTACTTATCCACTTCCTAATATTAAGGCCATAAGCCTTCCCATTGACATGCATGTTTGTTGTTGAATTGGGGCCTGTATATATATATATATATATATATATAAGAGAATATCACTTATTTAGTGCATTTGTCACTGGCAGAAATTGCAGATGTGACTGTCTTTACTCAAGATCTATTCAAGATTGTATGATCGTTAACCACCTAATGAAGGTATCTTCAGACACTATGGCTGAGCCATACTCATATATACATAAATGTAAACACTGATCAGAAAAATGCAACTAAGCAGGCAATATGCATTGACTGCAAGAACACGTGAACCCTCTTAACATTTCACATAAACCTAAAGAATCATCTAAAGCTGAGGCAGCACCTAACATTCAAACCCCAAGAGTCACATTTTTGTTGCTTCACTTGTCACTTAAGAAATGCTTATCTTTATACAGGTGAATAAGTGGTTTTGCATAAGTACTTTCCTATTTACCTATAGACAGGTGAATAAGTGGTTTTATATAAGTGCTTTCCTATTCACCTCCAAACAATGGAAAGAGTAATGCATTTATTTTGATCACACATTTTTTTTCACTCACATGCTAGCTACCAAGCCCTTTTTTAAATCTCTGACACTGTAAATCAGTGCAGTTCTATGTTGTCTATTTTTTCCCGAATAAATGAATTATTGCTGCAATTAAGCGATTTTAAGAAAAAAATGCAGGTTTCAAAGAAAAATCAGGGGGTGCTGCATAAGCTTCCCACCTCCTGAGTCATTCTGCTGTCTCTCCTTGTGTGTATCATGCATCTTAAAAATAATGGATGAAAAATATTTCCTTTTCCATGCAATATGGAATGAAGCTATTTCATTAACAATTCATTCTTATGCACAAAACATTTTACAAAACAGAAACGTGTCTCATATGTTATTTACAGCAGTGCTAAACCATATTTAGACAGACAAGTCCTCCATTCTGTCTTCCATCAGGGAGAGGCTGTTTTGGGAGACGAGGGAGGGGAGAATCCCGCAAATCTCCTATACCCCACAGAAACAAAATGATGAATTTAGGAAGTCTAGAAAGCCTCTGCCTGAAGATGGTATAAAGAAGCAACAGCACATTTCTGCATTAAATCAGGATAGTTTTAAAACTGAGCAATCCTAGGGATGTATTAATGTGCTTTAGAATACGACTCCAATTTGTATCTTGGATATAGCATGAATATAACATCCAGTAGAAAAAGAAAACACTTGTAGATTATCACATCAAAACAACAAATTACCACAGTAGGGATGAAAAATAATGATTCAGAAGTAATTCTAATTTTAAGTATAAAATCTCAATAAAATATAGGACTGACCAGAGAACTCCAGAGAACAACACAATGTTTCATTTCTGTGGTGAGACCTAAATAAATTCTATGAAATATCCATGCAATTTCAAAGATGGCTATTGTTGCCTCTCCTCTTGCTGTATTAATATTAATTGAAAACTAGGTGTGGCACCACGAGAGAAAAATCTTGGTGCAAAACAACTGGAATGTATTGTCTAATAAATAAATTTTAAATTAAAATATCAAATTTTCTTACCTGATTAAGAGTGAATTACAAATCATGGCATAAGGAATATCTGTACACTTGTAGATGATAAGGCTCTTTACACTGCAGGTTCAGTTTCCTTGGCACAGAAGCTTGTAAACTCTTAATTTCACTGAAATGAAAAGGGAAAGAAATGAAGAAAGAACCTCCCCATCAAAACAACAAAGCAGCCTCTGCAGTATTCTGTAGTCTCTCCTCCTGCTTCCTGATCTGAGATTCACTCTGTGAATCCCAACATCGATCAGAAAATTGGTGTGGAGAAAAAAAGGGAGGGGGGGTTAAGGGGGAGGAAAAAAGGAGGCAGCATATTACGTGCTAGCTCCACCTACTGGCAAGGAAATGAGCTCAGCTGAATTTTTTACACCCTATCAAAACGACAGCATTTCAGTTTTAAATGGCATATTAGCCCTTGATTGCACAAGTTTAAAATGAAGTAACTAGGTCAGGACTAATAAATGCTTACACATTTTTTAAGAAATCATTTACGGTTTAGGCTGCAAAAGTTTTTATATTAGTGGAGTATGTATCTTTGCATCCGTACGTAAAGAATTGCAGAGAACTCGAGATTCTGCAAGGTATCAGTGCTTTATGATTTCTTTATATATGGGACGTTTGGAAATTAAAAAAAAAAAATCATTCTTCATTTGGAACCCCTGCAAAATAACAGAAGATGATTTCCTGCTTTTTTTTTTTTCTTCCTGTTGATTGTTAATTGTGCAAAATAAAAATTACATTTATATCTTTATTGAAAGCCAGAGAAGAAAAATTGTTATGTAAGTCAAAATGAAGGGCTTCTCAGATTTAGCCTGGGATAATATATTATTGCTCAGTAAAGAGTTAATATAGCGATCAGTTTTACTAATTTTGGTCTAAGGCTCTCTTCTATATTTTATAGCAGCCTGAAGATGCTCTGTAATATTCTTGATATTATCAGTCTAATATGCAAATTGGCTTCCCCGCTCCAGTTGTGTCTAGCCATGTTCTCCATGACAGCAAAGTTGGATTTACTATTACTGAAGTGCTGGGATGCTCTGTAGCTGTGTGTGTCTACTCTTCTAGTAATACAAATAAACAAACTGTCAGTTTGTCTACAATACCAAATTATTGTGTCATCCTATTTTATCTCTATTGCCTTCAAAGTTTTCTATCGTTTTGAGTTGCTCTAATACATCAAACGACTACCAGACATCTGCATGCAGAGCTGGCACGACGATTCTCAGTTTTGGAGGAAAATGGAAAATCTCATGCAAATGTGAGATACAGGAGAAGAAAAGAGTGCAGGAAGAGTTAATTAGGAATAGAGGATCTAGATGGAAAACAAACAAACAAAAAATAATTAGAATCCATGATTTAATTAATCACAAAAATCACTAACATGAACACAGGGAAGTTGCTGGAGAGACTGTCCCTTTCAGTAGCAACAGGTTAAACCATTTATCACAGTTCCCAAAAATCCCTGGAATACCAGTTCTTCAGGGAAGAGATCAGTTTCTATGCTTGTTCAATCCCTACAATAGAATCCGGGACTATCACAGAATCTGAAGTACCAAAATAGTTGGAGTAATGATTGTATGTCGTAGCGCCAATGTGTGAGAATGGACTGAGAATTTGACCGAGATTGTTAACTAAGCTCTATTCTGACCTTACAATAAAGAAAAACTACTTTAAAGTACTGTATCGTATATCAGATACTTTTCATAGCTTTAAAAAGGTCAGGGATTTCACTGAAAAGTACAGCTGTTATTCTTGTAGTTGCGCTTGAAGAAGTGGAGGGCTGAGTGCTGTCCTTGGTGCTGAGCTGCAGCTTTGCATTCGAAGTCCAGGACCCAAAACACACGTAACGTTATTTACTTTTGAATATACTTTGACAGCTTTTTATAGTTATGGAAATACTTATGAAGTTATTACGCGTTTATTTAGGCCTATTGCTAGCCTAAATTGGTTAAGTTGATGTTCTAAAGCCTATTTTGTGTCTTACTGAATGTACTTTTCATTGGAGTATGCAACATTAAAATTTCAGGTACTAATTGAATTTACTAATTTAACTTCATAAGCGATAAAATATTTTTCATTTCCAAAAAAATGAAAAATTTGAATTAAATATAAGAAATGAGATGAAGATTTTACAAGAGATTTGGAGATTGTAGTCTTTATTACTTATAGCAATGTTAATATATAATTATTAGCTGAGGTGTAACCATTCAGCAAAATGATTTATGGGTAGACAAATGCATTTCAGCACCCTTATAAATGCTATTTCTCTCTCCCAAACTCACTGAAACTTTTTTTCAAACAAACAAACAAACTGTAATTGTTATCCTTCTACAGATCACTTCTTTAATATGTAGATATCACAATTACATCTTAATGGTAAAGCTCATTGACAAAACTAGCTTTGCTTTTCTGTATTGTCTATGAAAAGCACAACAAAAATGAATTATGAAAATGTCTCACATATACCACAATAAAATGTTACTGTAAGTCAAAGATAAAAAAGTAAATAATAATAATAAATGAAAAAGTAATTTCTGAATTTAACAGTTTGGTTTTTTTTTAAGTTTACACTTGTGTGTAAAAACTGCAGTTGTTAGTGGCATAAATTTGCCCGTTACACTTGTGTGAAAAAAATAAAGCTTCTTCTACGAAAAATTCAGAAGAGTACTCTGAAAATCAATAAATGACATTAACTCTCTGAACTGATTCTAAATCTACTAACAGTCTCCAAAAACACCTATAAACATGGCTTAGTAATGTTTTAATTAATTACACTAATAGTAATTCTATGGGAATTAAAACCTATATCGATTGAACAAATCTCATTTTCTGACATTTTTAAAATAGTCTTAAAAGTGGAATAGCTAGAAGAATCTTTCTGCTTACTCAACCATGCTGATAAAGTTGGTTTCTACCAGAAATTTCTTTGCCTCTCAGAGCATGGCTAACAGCCATATGCATAAAAAATACTCATTTTATTAAACCACGCAAAAACATTTACCCAGAAGAGATGGAGCAAAAGGTCAAACTCCAGATTCCAAAGTACATAGGAATTAAGCCTCTGGTGCACTGCCAGTAGTTGTTCTGGCCAACAGACATTTATCACGTATTTTCACATATTTAGAACCCTTAAATTTCCATTTTGTTATCTTTATCCATAAATCTCTTAAACTCTAAACTCTAGGCCTATTCAGTAAATCACTAAGGTAGAAAGCAGGTCTGCAGAGTGAGGAGGTTCATGGTTTCTTTATCTGCCATCTTCTTAAAAGACATAAAATTAACTTCAATCAAAAGTTATCAGCCTTTGTTATCTAGTTCTGATTAAATCTCAAGTCTATCATTCCTGTCCTTAAAATTTGAGGGTCACTTTTTCAAATTACTTATGGAAGTGAAACTGAAATTTGGGACAATTCTAAGTATGAAGCATAATTTTATTACATTTTTTTCAGACATGAAATATTGGCATTTGAGGCATATTAGTGCATAGTACCATTTCATCTCCACCTAAGAAGAAACTAAGATTAGCTTTGGAAATTAAAATTTTCCTGAACATTTTCTGTGTAATGAAAACTATTTGATCTTCATGATTACTTTTGAAGAAGGCAATATTTTAGATCAGATTAGTAATATTTTCAAAAAGCCAGTCATTTCTTAGCTGCCTGAGGCTAGCATTGAATCACTTTTAGTGACCAATTGAGAACACAGATTTGAAAGGGAATATGCAACAGTTTTAAAAAATACATACCACTTCCACCTTTCGTGTCTGTGACATTCGTATGCCTATGGTGAGAAGCAATAAGGCATTAGCCTGTGCTGTCTTCACAGTTCAATGCACCAAGCATTCTGTATCTTCATCACTCTTGGATGAAAGCAGATCATGGTAAAATTATAATCCTTTAACTTGTTGGAGTTTTGGTTGGTTTTTTTTTTTCTTTTTTTCTTCTTCTTTTTTTTTTAATTATGTATCCCAGTGTAGTATGCTTTCCTAATTTAACTATAAAGGTACTATTTCAGTACCTTTCAGTACCTACTATTTTCAGATAATTACTAGGCATACTGTAAAATGCAGATAAACTTTCTAATGCAAAATCAACTTGGCAAGTGCATGATATTTAACATATTTAACATTTAACAGAGCAATTCTTCTAAGCATTCCAGCTTTAAAAGTCTAGGAAATAAATAAATCATAACTTGAGGTTTGCTTAACAAAAGCTCCCCTCTCTTCAAGTGATGATTACTTTTCATCTGACCAATTAAACCACATGACTCAGTAGCAATAAATGGAATGAAAACAGATGAATGCAATCTCTCTGTTTATAGGTGTCCTGGGAGAGCATTATTAGATTTTGTTACTGGCTCTGAGAGCACTACTGCACTTGTTGCTGAGGTATCATTTAATTCATTTGTCTATCTGAAATTCTATTTGTTTGCTTTGAAATTGCTCACCTGCATTTCATCTTTGTACATTTGTCTCATCATATAAATATATATGGAATTCTTTAGAAGATGGTCTATAACCTGTGAGTATATAGTGCCTAAAATAACTTCCCAGATGTGGCTTATTTTGTTAGACATTACAAGGAATATTAAAATACTTGAGACTTGTTCTCTACATTAGGGCTAGCTAACATAATTATTTTGTCCTAAGCCCCCTCTAAAGCCAGAAAATATTAGCTCTGTTCCTAAAGTGATTTATTACTCACAAACATACATGGTGTTTTTCATAATTTTTCATAATATTTTTTCATAATTTGGCCTATCTGTGAGTTTTACAAGTATATTATATATCAATTAAAAGAGGGGAATTTTTAATGAATTTGTTAGCATTTGTGACTCTACTGTGTTGAGCCAACATAGACAACAGATATTGTGTTCAATTAACAGTGTTTTTATTATTGTGATTTTAACAAGAGCACAGTATTCTGGAAGCACTTAGGCACATCTGGAAGGTGACTGGAGTGGTTATTCTGTTATTATTATTGTCATTACTATGTTATTCTAGTTATGCTTTGAGACTTTCTTTAGTTACTTTTTACTAAAACAGTGGAATTACTGGGATTGCATTGATTGAGGTCATTTGAGTATAGCCTTTTGTTACTTTTCTACAAGAATAGGAGGGCTCTGTTATATTATTATTATTAGTGACACTAATGTTGAAACGCTTTTATGTTATTGTTAAAGGCTACAATCATTACATAGTGCACTGCTGATCACACACCTTTATTATGATATTATTATGAACAACTTAAAGCAGATCATTTTTCAGGTAATGTGCTCTGTGATCTGTTGTCAAAAGCTTCACTTTAATAGTCAAAGGCTTAATTTACTATGAAGGCCTTCTACTGTTAAGTGATTCTACAGACGGAATCTTATTATTGGTGATACAGAGAAGACCTTGTTGAAGCATATCTTCAGCCTCCTCTTTATCCAAAGATCTGCAGTTCTACTCTATAGCATTCAATTGGCTTTTGTACTCTTTCCCAGTTTTGAAATTCCATGGGTGCAATCCACAAGGTCTTGAAGAAAAAGAAACAGTAAAAATTTGTCTATAAGCCTATCACTATTATCCTTAAATTTTAGAGATTTTTCCACTGCAGTTAAGTATATTACCTTCTCTATATTTTAGTTACTACCCTCAGTGGGAAGCAGATCTATATACAGATTCTTGAAAAATGCAAATTATTAGCTCTAAAGTGACTATCAGGTCCAAGGCTTGAAAACATGTATTAGTTATCTAACATAAATTTTATTAAAATCAATCTTTCTGATTTTCACTCTAGTGAAAATAAAGAAGTGGAAGGTTGAAAGATACATTTACACTATTATATCGACCAGTGTTTAACTTAATATCACTTAGCCATATACTGCAGTTTAGTTCATTTTCAAAGGCAGGTATGTAGTTAAAGGAACAGATAGCTGGACAAACGCATTGTGCCTTTAAGTGTGTTAATTTGACAGATGATGAATATCACGATGTATAGTTCATAAAAGTGCCTGAGAACTACCAATTAGAATTATTGCCCAAAAATAATATTATTAATCAAATAAAATATTACTGAGAAGTTATGTGTGATCTATATGCAAGGCTTGCCCTTATAGGAGGTTTCATGAAGGGTCACAGGGACTGTACTCATTCATGTTTAACACACTAAAGTTATTTTTCTCTTTGCAGCTAACATTCTCAACATTTCTGTTTCAGCTGTTTAATTAAAAGTGACTGAATAGCTTTGCAGTTTATTCAGTCATTTCTGAGAGCGGAACTGCACCAGGGGTAGGATTCTCAAACAAATTATTTAGAAATGTCCAGGCTCCAAGTTGTAATTTTAAATATAATTTCCGCAATGAACTTTCAGTGATGATTCATCAACATCGTACTAATAATTTAAATTCCACAAGTGCCACGCTGGCACAGGTATAAATTACTTTTGTCAAAGCAGTTTATTCATTGCTGTCTTTTAAATAACCATATTGCATTTTCAGATCTAGCAGTCTAGTTTAGACTGCTGTAATGCTGAGTGGGATCTTGAGGGTGAGAGAGAGAAAAGGAGGGAGAGATTTTGTATACATAAAGTTTTGTATACATATGCCTTTTATATATGAAGTATGTGTGGCATATATGCATTTTATACAGGTTTGTGGTGAATGAGCTTTTTTTAAATTGAATGTTAATATTTAAAATTCTAGTGTAGTTGAGTTGTTGGTTTTTTTCTACATATAGATGATTTGATGTCTTTATTCTGTAAATGCATATAGCATAATTATTTGTTTCTGCCCTGTTGTTCCACAACTCCACTACTCAAAAAAGCGTTAAGGAATTCTTCAGATCCTGATTCAGACTCTGTTTCATAAGTCACAGTGTTGGAGTGGTTTCTGTGAATATGAATCAAGCAATATACAGGTAATCCTGTACATTGATTCAAGAAGAATATGAGCCATCTAGGAGCCATACTCATAAATTAATATTTCCTGTGTCTTTTTGTGCATCATAATATTGATTAAAAAAAACTTTTTTTTTCCTGGATATTACTTTAATGATGAAGGTTGATCGTTGCACTTTTTAAGTCAGTGACACAACACATCTCTAACATCAGACCTATACCTAAAGGAAGGTCCTATTAAAAAAAGTAGGACCAACGGGTCTTTGACAATATGACATCAGTCTACCCATCTTTTGGAATACTAGCACATCAAAATTAATTATTTCAAGATATGCTGTTATAAAGCTTACAATAGAAATCAAATTTCTGAATCACCCTATAATCAAAATTGCTTTTTATACACCTTTTTCTATTGCTGCCAGAATTAAGGATGGTTTCCTACTTTTAATAAGGTTAAAATAGTTTATTATGTAGACTAGAATTTCTTAATTTTTCCACGTCAGATTCAATATGTATAACCCTCTCCTTACTATGATGGGACTAAATGATTGCATTTTGGCTATGACATTGAGACTTTCTAAAGACCTTCAGAGAAAAGAAAAATGTGATTAAAAATAACAAATAAAAGTTATGCAGCACGTAAGCAAAGTCAAGCCCTATCCAAGGAGCAGTTTGCTTTTGAAAACAAAATACAGTTACAAAACAATGTTCCCAATGAGCTTAAAATCAAGACACCAGCTTCTGTACATTCATGAATTCACTAATATAACATAATTCTATAAGAGCAAAAGCACTGCTTGAGTGACAAGAAATAATAATTTTTTTTTTTGTGAAAATATATTTCTTCTTAACTTCTGAAAGTTTGAACGTGTAAATATTAAAGGGAGATTTTTTTTTTTTTTAAATAAAACTCTGGTGTATGTTCAGACCCTCGTAGTATATTTGAAATAAAGGGAGGATTTGCCTGAGCACTGTGATCAGGACTGTACTCAAGTTTTACAAAAACAAACAAGAAAAGAAATGCACCTGCATTTGCAAGCTAGGGGCACATTCACATTCTCTTTCACTTATTATGCAGAAATTATTGTGGCCATTTTAGGATTACTGCCTGAATATACATTTCTTTTTGCTTTTGTAAGTCAAATTCAGGAATTTACAGTCCATTCCTGTCAAGCACACACAAAATTGAACTGAAATAAAAAGGACTATTCACAAGTTGACACAAATGCTTAAGGATTGTGGTTTAAGTATGCTAATTGACAAAGGGATTTATAGATAATAGTATAGATAAAGGACAGCAGTTGCAGGCAGCTGTTGCTGCGGCTGCTGATCCATGCAGTCGTGGCTCCATAGCAGCCACTGTGCTGAATGCATGCTGGCAGCCCAGCAGTCACTCTTTTCCACAACCTGTGAATGACCACTACAACAGAGAACTGCACCATCTCCATCCATTGCTGAAAAGGTGCTTAAAGAAAATAGAGGGGGCAAAATAGTAATTGTTTCTTATGTTGTTTTTTTGTTGTTTTGTGGGAGGATAACATTTGTTCATTAAATCCCACATGATTGAACAAAGCTGGTAGTTTGATACTGGATCAGTTAGGAACAGTAGTGGTCTCTAACAATGTTGCCTGGAGCACAATATTTACTCAGCACTATTGCACACAGACCAAGAGATTTTGGAGCCCCTGCCCTAATAAATCTTCCCAGCATGGCCAGAGGAGTCCTAGGTAAGAATACGTAAATCCCAGGAATCCTGTATAAGGGAAAGACTTTGAGACTTTTATATAAGCATGGCATATTTTAGACAGAATAATAAAAATTTAAAAAAGTGATGCCAAAGATGCATGGTAGTTTGCAACAAATAGGACAGCATCTAGATACACACCAAATTCAGCACAGAGCAGTGAAGGGAATGGTCAGTATCTGAGCCATCGATACATTCCTCTCTTCACAGATTTTTATAAGAAACAACAGATTTACAGCTTAAAGACCCTGCTAAATGTATTCAGACAACTGTTTTTAAACTAAAATATTAAAATATTAAGAAAAAAGTCTTTAGAAGAGTTATTCAATAATTGGAGTGACTCTGTTGGTCTGCTCTGCTTCTTGCCTGGAGGAACTTACTACACAGCATCGGTTTGAAGTGTAGTGTTGATGCTTTGTACGTGTTCGTTATCTTTACCAGTAGGTGGAGCTGCCACGTTAGGTGCCGCTTTTTTTCATTTCTTCTCCCCCTCCGCTCCCCCACCCTTCACCCTCCCTCTTCCTAATAAGCTGTTTTCTGATATATGTTGGGTACCATAGAGTGAGAGGGAACAGGAAGCGGAGGCAGAATCAGAGAGGATTCTGGAAAGGTCTCTGTGTTTTCTTTTCCACTGAGAATACAGAAATTATGATTAACTAGTAAAGCTTTGTGGATGGAAATCTGTACAATTTCAGGAGGGGATACATATTACCACGTTATTTTTGGATGCTGGGCTTTGCAGTGATTTGTCATTCTTCCTCAATCAGGTAAGCTGGCAAAACATTAAATTGTACCTGTAATAAATCTTAGCTATATGATCTTTTCCATATTTTGGAATGAGACTGTATGCTCTGGTTTGCTGTTAAGGTAGAGCTAAAGATGGAATGGGGAATTCAAAGCCATTTTGTACTGACTGATTGTGATGGTGGTGTGATTTTTTTTATTTTAACCTAGTTAAATCTGATATCTGGCCTCTTAATGTGATAGTGTAATGCAGTAGACTTGCTTGCAAAATCAGATCTTTTTATCATCAAGGTGTACTACATTAATTCTTGGCATTTTATAGAAATGACCTTGTTTCCTAAGAAGACAAATGTGGTGATATCCAGGCTCAGGAACAGCAGGTCTTGTAAGACTCCGAGCATCTCAGATTCTGATGATCCAGGAATAAAATCCATGTGGTTTGTTAATGCCATTTTCAATATGCACACACACACACAATATATATATTATATTTTATATATGATGTGTGTGTCTGTTCTTTGTCAAAATCTCCTTATTGGTTAGATTTTTCTAAAAGGCATATAAGGAAATATTTTCTTTCTGTGCCATTTCTTTTTCCCCCATAGAATACAGATTGTGTGTCAGTGCGTATGAGAGAATGGACTCACCAACTGTGAATTAACCAGAGGGCCACACTGACAATACTGCTCACATTTTGTCCATAACATCACTGCCTAGCTTAATATATCCTTCTTGATAGGACAATTTGGATAAATAAGCAGAATAATTATTCTATTTCTTCATGTTCTTTTCCATTTATCTATTGTCTTATTCACTGTTTTTAGTAGTAATTTCAGCATTCAGTTATTATTAAAGGTAAAAGATATAAATAAAGCTCATTTTGATAGATTCTTTTTTTTCAGTAGTGGTTCCACAGATGTAGATTCACATGGTATTCAATATATATAGTACTGTAGTATTAATTAGGAAATAATTTTCATGAGAAAAAAAAAAGTAGAAATAAAAAGATGCCAAAAAACATACAACACCATTGAGGAGCTCACTGTTTACAAAACGCTGTCTCAGTCTGTATAAGAAAAAGATGCAGGATTGACTCTCAGTTGTTGCTCAGTGCAGCAAGTGAGGCCTATACATGAAGCAGTGATAGGAAAGGATGAAGTTTACAATTCATATTTTTTATGTTGCCAAATCAATACGTCTGTGACTTCCTTGTGTAAGTAACTTCAGCATAAGTAAATAATAACAATGATGCTTGTTTAAAAACATACTACTTTTGTGCTTTCATAATGGATTTTTCAAGAAAACAGTTTTCAATGAAGACTTTTTAAGTCTAATTAATCTTAATTTACTCTCACACATCTCCATTTTGGGAGAAAAGACTGTGTTAAAGACTAGATTGCAAGCTGCTGTGGTAATTTGAAGCTCCATAGCACCTGTCAAACAGATATGTTATTTATTAGGCCTTGGTATTTATAGAAAATATGCTTGTATTGTTAGCTCATGATCTTTTCCTCTAAAGAGCAAAAGTTAAGACCTCACACTGATTTTCTCAGCTGTGCTAATTAAACTGCATTTTAAAGTTGTGTTGAGGTAATAAAAGATGCTAGCAGAGGTGGGGGCTGCCACTGCTTCACTGAAGAACAACTCCCTTATACTATCCTAACTTTTGTCACCAATGTAATTTGGTCATTTCCCTTCATTATCAGTATTTGGGGGTGGGGAATGTCAAGGGAAAGGATAAAATATGTGAAGTGTGCCTTCCAAATAAATTTGTTGATGATACATTGTGTTTTCACCTCTTTTTCTTCATCAGATAGCACTAAATGAGTTAGTTTGTAGTTTTTTTTCCACACCTTCAGTAGACAAAGAATTTTAGAAGCAATAATGAAGGTGGGATGTGAAACAGAACTTGTGACTGACGGCATCCTGCTGCTGCTTGCATTCTTGGCCCCATATGTGTTAAATATATGCTATGTATTACGTTGCTGAAGTCCCACAACTTTTGATGTATCAGATAACAGCAGATGCTGAGACTTCTTCAAAGTAGGCAAAGTTATGACCTGAATCCCTAAAATGAAAATCCTGGCAGTTTTTACTAATATACCGTTCATGATGTAAGGTGACAAACAAAAACTGTTCAAACTTGAGTTAAATCTAATGGAAAATAAGTACAAGTTTCTGATATTTGGTAATTCTATTTGTTTAGATTACCTTTTTGTTGGCCTCTGAAAACAACTGCTGAAAGTAAGATCCAGGATTTACTCTTTTTTTTTTTTTAAATCAGATAATTCTAGATAAATTTAGAAACTTAACTTTGAGTCTAATCAGTTTATTTGCCACTCAGTGTACTCCTCTACTCTATTTTTTTTTTAGCTTGCAGCTGTTAATCAGTAATGTATGCTGATTAACATATATTGCAGCAAATATCATTTCATCAGTGTCACATTGAATTCATAGAACACTTAAAGTATCATAATGAAATTGACACACATTCAGACTGCTTGCAGGACAGATGTATACACTGAACTGAGGCTTCCTAGGAATAATAGCTGAGGTCCCAGCTACTATTCCTGATTAAAAGCTCTGAAGCACTTTGCCAACAGCACTGCCCTGTAATCTATGAAGGCTGCTCCAAAAGTAATGCCTCCCATATTATTATGTTGGCCCATAACCTCAGATGCCATTGTTGGTGAAAGAGAATTAGAGGTTGAACCTTCCTGCCAATATTCCTTTAAATTTTGTTGCCTTTTTGTTGTTGTTGTTGTTTTTAATTTTTATTCATTTGTTTCATGAGCCTGGCATACAGGTTTTTCCTTTTCATTGCTGGTGAAAAGGCATAGCTAATGGCAGTGACTATGTTGAAAAGTAGAGCAAATTCACAGCAATATAACACTATTGTGTTATTGTGCTCTTTATATTTCTTGTAGTTTCTGTAGAAATAAACAGGAGGCATTACTTTCAGAACAACCTAAGTAATTGTCTGCCTCAGGAAGGAACTCAGAGCTGGTATCTTACATCAGAGTTCACCTGCTTGCACCAAAATTTTCTTATGGTTATCTGAAGTCCCCAGTATTATTCTTAGAATCATAGAACCTCAAGGTTGGAAACGACCTACAAGATCATCTAGTCCAACCGTCTCCTCATCACCATTGCCACCACAAGCTACTAAACCATATCACGCAGCATGTCATCCAGATGCCTCTTGAACACTGCCAGGGACAGCAACTCCACCAGCTCTCTGGGCAGCCATTCCAGTGCCTGACCATTCTCTGAGAGAAAAAGTTCTTCCTTATGTCTAAATAATAGTACTGTTCTTCTAGTACTTCTTATAGTACTATTGCTTGATTTTTTCTTGTCCTGTAACTAGGTAAAGAGCAGATTAAGTGTAGCTCAAGCAGAGGCTGCATTACTTCAAAATGTAAATATGAAGTAGGAGCACAACACGCTTTTGAAAAACCGCAGTGTGTATAAGTGCCACCACTGTAATCCTAAACAGGAGTATGCAAATTAAATTATAGGTCACAAGAGTATCTGGTTTTTCATTTCCAAAATGATTCCCACAAAAAAGAAAAAAAAAAAAAAACAACTAAAAGCCCCTCAAAAAACAAGAGCAGCAGCCAGCCCAACCCAAAACTGTCATTTCAAATTCTCAAAAAATTGAAAAGTGGTCACAAAAAGACACAAAAAGTCTTTCTAAGGCCTTCCTACAAAAAAAAAAAAAAAAAGGACTGTTAATTTATTCTACCAACTAAAATAGAACAGAATGTGCTTTATAAACCATTTAAATAATTGTAACATTTAATTGTATTTTTAATTGTAAAAAGTTAATGTTGAATTAAAGAGCTTAAGCATTTGTGAGCTCTTTCACGTGTAAAAATCATAAAGATTATTTCTGCTCAGATTAGTTGTTCACTGTTTATACATAGATCACTCCAAAAGTAACGCCTCCTATTAATTCCTGTAGAAAATACAACTGATATAAAAAGCACAAAAACAGCACACTAACATTTGATAGAGCAAATTCTCAGCTACAAAACACAATTTTTCAGCATAGCCACCACCATTAGCTGTGCATTTTCACAGCAATTAACAAGAGCCTTTGTGTTGCACTCAAACATCTCCACCAACAGTGGACACTGTTGCCACTGCTGAAATGCACCACCCACCACCTCACTGCATTCACATACACTGCTGGGTCTCCATCACCAACCAGCAAGCATCAGTGAATGTCAGTATGCTGTTTTTTCCTGCATGGAAGAATTCAACCATTCAACCACCCCGTTGCTTCACAGGCACTTCCATGCCAGACACCAATTTTTCTGACTGCTCCTTTGCTGCTTTCTGTCACATGGCAACAGACTACTGAATATTGGTGGAAAGGTTCAACCTCTACTGCCATACCACCAACAGCTGCTTCTGATGTCATGGGCCAACATAATTAAATAGGAGGCAGTTACCAGGCTCTGAAAAACATGATGAGCTGTAGGTGCGCCTGTTCTTTGCAGGGGAGTTGGACTACATGACCTTTAAAGGTCTTTTTCAACTCAAATGATTCTATCATTTTCTAACTTTCAGAGCACTGCTTGTAGTTACCAATCTTTCCTTATTGAGAAGTCCTACTTAGGCAAATGTAAATCATAGGGCTATCATATGCACAGGTCCTTCTTTCAACCTGGAATTGTTTTCCTTGCTGCTTCTCTGAGGTCATGGCTCAAGCCGTCATATCACCAGATCAGTAAGACTATGTTTCCCCTGACTGCATTGCACATACTGATGTGTGGTACATACCAGATATATCAATTGCATACATGCTGTAATGTTGAGCTACCTGCATAGTTAAACTGATGTCTGTTGTGTTAAAGGACTACATGTATACAGACCAGCCAAACAGTGCATGCATAACATACATCTGACTCCCTGTCTTGACACTGTGACAGGCACAGGCTCATACTTCTTTGCAAAGTTCCTGACTGAAAGCATGATGGCCACTAATAAATCTGACATGATTTCACAGGTGCCAGTATGGAGGAAAAAAAAAAAAAACAAAAAAAAAACACCACAACAGTATCAGCATTATTCACTCTGTGTTCCCAGTATAACTACTCAACGAGATCCCTATCAGAGCTGCATAGCAGACACTTCCATTTATAGATTTATGCTTAAATTAGATATTGTTTATTTAAAATTAGGACCTCCCTCAGGATTAAAATCTTCATATTTTTTCATATGACTTAAATTATGAATGAAAACAGTATAAATACATTTCAACCTGTGTTAGAAAAGAATTTCTACCTATTTAGTGAACCTGTAGCTGAGTATTAAGTGAGTTTTTAATACTACTAGTTTGAGTTACCTGCCTTACATTTTCTATGTATCAGATTGTTATAATTCTATATAATTGTTATAATTCTAATGCATAGAAAGAATGCTAGAATTCTATTAGTAATCCCACAATGTTACCTAGAACCACAGGCCTCTATTAGTACAATATTGGGCTGATAAACAGTATAAGAAAAGATGTCTTCTAAATAAGTGGGATAACTTGCTTTACTACATTGTAGTTCTGACTAGATCAAAATGGTACTTCCATAATCCATAATTCTTTCCATTAAGAAAACATTCCAAACCTAGGGATTAATTTAGCTTTATTAAGCAGTTGCATGCAAAGGGAACTTGAAGAAATCCATGTGTATTTTTCGTTGATCATGTTAAGCCACAGATATAAAATATTCTATTCTCACTTTGAATTTCCATGCTTGTACCTCACACAGCAAAGACCACATACAGCTCAGAATTCTGTATAAGCCTCTCAGCAAGAAGTTACACTTTTTTTCCTTTCAGTTCCCTAGACAACTGCCAAAGTCTAAATACAGTCCATTAATCTTGTGATATACAAATTTTATTTTCATTTTTTGTATTGATTAGTTTCTGGAGCTTAGCAATACTAGAAAACAAGCATCCCAGCTATGTGGTTCTTAGTGATTCTGTTCATTTTCCGAGTTTATATTGTTATGTCTTGTTAGTTTTACAAGCAACGTTTTGCGTTGTAAATGCATTTTCATTAGTTTCTCTAGAGAAATTTAGAAGAGTATTACTTTTTGAAACACCTTTTGTTTTAATTTTTAAAGCAAGAGTAATATTGTGACGTATTTAGACATCGCTAAGTGATGTTTCACTGTGAATTCTTTAAAACCATAAAAGTAAATAGTGGTAAGTAGTGGTAAGTGTTCACAAAATACTAGGAATTAGTTGGATATAAGGTATGGGGAACACACAACAAATAATTCTGAATCTGGACAATTATATCTGTGGATAACTGTTTCTTGTTAATTCGAAATCAGATTAACATTTCTGTAATCACTTAACACTTCAAATACCCTAGACTTCCACTCATTGCATTTGCCTCTAACTTGTGATTCCACTTGCAGAAGCCATCACTGGCATATTGTAACAAAACAAACAACAACAACAACAACAAAAAACAAATGAAAACAAAACACCAACAACAATCTTTGTAGGAGTATCTAATTTTGAATAAACCCATTCCTTTCCCAAATTGAATTTCAGAGGCATCAACACATTCTTCCACAAGACAACATAACAGTAGGTAGCTATCTTTTTCAGCTCAGCTTCACATTAAAAGGGAGCTCAGAGAGATCAAGTGCATGAAGAGACTACTTGAAATATTTTTAAAATATATCTCACAACACGAAGGATGTTCCACCTCATCTTAAAAGAAATCCTGATGCTGTGCAGGCAGAAGAATTCAGGAAAGAGTCCTGCACTTAGAAAAGAGTATATTGTATAGTTTGCTAATCAGCAATCACTTCTGATGCATGCCTGAGGTTTTACCTGTGATTCACTCCTGGAAGTTGAAGCAGGATAACCTGCTCCAAATAAAACCAGTTTGGTCAACATATCTTCCAAAATAATCCTCTATAGCTGCTTTCCGCTACAGCAAAAATTTATAATTTAAAACTGCTTATGCAAGTTTATAGTCCTGAGGTGAAAACCAATTACAGTAGATTAGAAGCCTACAAAACATTAAGGCAAAACATTAAGAAAACATAATGAAGTGTTGATTTGTTATGTTGGTGGGTTTTTGTTGTTGTTGTTGCAATACATTACAAGTATCCACCTTATAGAAAAAGATGTTTAAAACTACATGAGATGAGAAATTGAAATTTTGTAGTTAATTTACCATAGATTCAGGACAAAGCTCTAACAGTTTCACCAACCTCCTTCCTTTAGTTTTCGCAGTGACACTGCTATGAGGTACAGCATTAGTAGATATACAGCTGCATCCCTCATCCATTGGAAATACAGTCAGTAAGAACAGATGTGAGATGTAATAAATAGAGATAAGAAGGTTAGTGTTACTGGTGAAAAAATATTGCTATGACTGCCTTGTGCTCTTATTCAGCATAAGGATTTATTAATATCACCTGCATTGTTAGTGTTGTCAAACTCATTCATGCCAAAGATGGATACCTCTACCGTTTGCGCACAGCAATGATTTTTAACAACAGACCAAAAGTTACAAGTCCTCTTTTGAAAATAAGTATCATATGAATACTTAGTATTTATGATGTTTTTTCACTAGGAAGCTACAATATCTAGTTCATATTTTTAAGGCCTGCAAGCTACAGAAGTTAACAGTTTTTGCTTATTTGCCCTGTCTCTGACCATGAGATTAGATTTCAGCCACAATGCTACTTCAGAGCCAGAATGCAGATGCACCCAATAGGCAAAGGGATGGGTAATCCCTCTGCGCACCCCCAGGGAATTGCTACATTCACTGGAAAATTTGCATTCCTGGATAAGTAGCATTGGTGGCAGTATCAGAGTCATGATCCCTTGAGGGTAGTAGTTGAGATGAAGCTTTCAGATGTCTTCAGTGGAGCCTCTTGTAGTGACTCACCACAGCAAGATGTGCTGAATCAGTGCCTCATTCAAAATGACCAGGACACGAAAACTTTGCTGTGAGCGATCCTCTGAATGACTTTGTTATACTATTAAACAAGTAAAAGCTACAATTGAGGCATCACTTATCGTATCTTTGAGAAAAAAAGTTATTCTAGATTAGTAGTGACTAGAACTCATATTTTGAACATATTTTCTGTCGGAATACTTTGAAATCAGTCTTTATAAAAGAAGCTGTGGTCAAGTGGAGAGCTTTGTCTGTTTTCCCACCTGTATTCTTTGAACAGATCTCTGTCAAACAGATTTTATCCACAGACTTTTCAATGGCTGCTCATTCACAAAGCATTCGAAGAAAAGTACTATAAAGGATGTTTTAGCAGGAGCTAGGACTTACAGGGATGTCTCATTTTTTTTTTTTTTCTTCTATAGGAATAAGAAACAAAATAATGACAATGTAAAATAAATTTTAAAAGAGCCAGAAATACAGTTCAAATGGGAATACATTCTCCAAGATACCTCATCCCAATCTCAGTGGCCGAAGACTAAAGTTCCCAAGATGTAAGTAGACTATTTAAATTTAATAAAATATATGCTCTGAATATTGAAGTTTTAAGGGCTGAGGAAGCAGCAGCTTACTTTTAGTCAATGCTTGATGCAATCTGAAGAATGTGGAGAAAAAACTGGCCTTTGCATTGCTTGAGATGAAAGAAAACTTTGTTATGCAAAAAATCTACTGATACTAACTTCCTTAAGATAAATAACATAAGGAAATACCCATGTTTTCCTCCTGGTTAAAGACTATAAATCCAGGGGGGAGTAATGATAATCTTTGCAGTTTCCTAAGCAACAGTTGAGAACCTTTCTGTTAGCCTGGGCACAGTTGTATTACTGAAGAATGAACTAGTCAGACAGTAATCTCTGCAGACATTTTTCTCCTTTCATTTAGAAAATGCAGTTAAAAGAATAAATGGAATTTTTGAAATTCACATGACTTAAAAGATACTCTGAAGCATACTTTCAGTCTGTGCTAGGTTTTGTGGGCTAATCCATGTTCCACCCTGCTTTTAATAAGTCTTTTCCTTAGGTTGGAAAAATGTATGGATATGTAAATTTATCTTTGCTTACTGCAATTGATTTTGAGAAGCTCTGGACACAGGACTAAAAATATATATATCAGAGAGCTCTGAGAAACTTCAGTCTCAAAGAAGCTTCAGCTCCCAAAGAGAAATTTCTCTTAACAATTCCATTTTCTGCTAGAAATGCAGCTTTTTTTTTTTTGTTGTTTTCATGATAGCAAAAGATCCAGCGGCTAAATTCTGAAATCTGCTTTATCTTTGAGTAGCAAAGGTAAGACTATCTTTTCTTCTCAGCCAGATGTTATGTTTTGATTTATATGATGTGCATTTAATATGGTGCTATATATTTATATATATATATCTTTAAAATGTAAGCTGGAAACTGAAATGAGATTTTGCAAGATATTTGCAAAAAAAGTATTACATTCCACTTACACTGGTAGGCTAAGAAACAGACTCTTCTTTAGCTGAATGCATCTAACTTCTTAAGATTTCTTCTCAAATACGTCAGGCATTCATGTATGATCACTTTCCACATCTTCTCAAAAGAAACTAATTCTTTTAAAAATATATAATGGCTGAATTTAAAGAATTCCTAAAGGTTTGGGTCTATTTTTTGAGTAAAATGTCAAAATATTTATATTCGTGGTCCTATAATTTGCAGGCACATATCTGAGAAACAGAGATTTCCCTAGAAAACTTTTTTTTTTTTTTTTAAAAAAACATGACCAACCTTACTAGATAAAGCATACTGGCATGGATATAAGAATCATATGTCACTATTTGCCATATGTCCCAGTTAAGAGGAAGCACAATATACAAACAAAAGAATTAAAAAAAAAAAAAATCAAATGTTGCAGTGAAACAGTAAGGAGATGAGCGTGGGATGCCAATGGGTTCAAAGATAACAAGACAAGAGAACAGTGTCTGAAGATGCCCCAAAAACCAGCTTCTGGATCTTTCAGACAGATTTGAGCTGCTTTCCGACTTCTGATCTAATCTGTTTTGAAGGTTTGCTCATCTGACAAATCTTTTGTTGGTCAGATTTAACCTCATATTTTACACTCTGAGCAGATTTTCAGACTCAGAAAGCTTTTTTTTTTGTTGAAGTGGGAGTCCTTCAAATGTAGTTACCATGCTTTCACACCTTTTTGAACACCTTTTAATGAGAGCGTTAAATAAAATCATGTGTAAGACTCTTAAGGACAGCATTATTTATTTGTATTTCCTGTATTTACTGATCATTGGTCAGGCTTCAGCTACAAATTCACACTCAGAAAATTAAGACTATCCCATTCTAAGCACTTTCAAATTAAGCTTTTATTACACAAATATTATTGCCATTGCATTTCCTTATTAGTTATTTTGTATCCTGATAGTAGTATTTACTTTGATATTGTTATTTATTACCACTATTTATTTTATTAATAAATACCTTATGGTGACTTTATTATTTTTATTTTGAATAGTTGCGCAATACTAGTGCATACAGGCTGCTAAGGTCTACCTTACAGATTCATACAAAATAATTATAATTTAGCAATGACTGTAGTCCAAGGAAAATGACAGACTAGATGGATGATAAATATTGGAAGGAATGGAAAAAGAGGAAAACAAATCCTACATGTTAGTCAGTTAGGAACTGCAAACACAAGTTATCATAGTGGAAGTTAGTAGATTACAGTGTAAAGAAGAGGCAGGTTCAGAGCACATGGTAAGCACTGAAGGCTGTTTTCAGGTTACAGGAAGTCAATCTTCTTGAAAATACCTGCTTTCCTGTAACAAACAGTCATGGGCTCCCAGAGCAACTTGACTTAGGATTGACAGTTGACTGGATGGCTCTTCATATATCTCAATCAGATCTCCATTGCAATGAATAGATTGCACTGCACTTTTTAATTAAAGCATTAAGAACTTGGGTCTTCTTTTTTTAATTCTATTTTCCAATCAATTTTTAAAGCATTAAAAGTGGCTCAAAGATGCCATGAAAAAAATATGGCAGTGATGTATAACCATGAAAAAAAAAAAAACCTCTGAAGCTTTTCAGCAGACAAGGGGATAGGTTTTTCTTTATCAAATAAACCTCTGCTTGTGTGTTATTACAGTAGAAGTATTTCTTAGTGGAAAAACTTTGTAGTAAATTAACATTCACCCATCCTTTCTTCTTTTATTGTAAAGGTCAACTGAATGCATTGGAATCGGTAGTAAGAGGGAGCTGTGATGACACACTCCTTTAGATACTGTCTGTAGTCTCCCCATACTCTTTTTCTCATTAAGATAACAGTGGTGTGAATTGAAGTAACTTTCTGATGACATCAGCAAACACCTATACTTTTTACTTTTACAGCAGCAGACAATAATCTCCAGCCAATGCTAAAGTGATACCACAAACCCTGTTGCTTATGTCTGTTCTGAAGTGGGAGCTCCACCTTTTGAATTTGGACAATGTCTTTACTGCCCTACCACTAGCCAATGAGTATCATGAACATCTGTCATTTAGAACAGATTTTTTTTTTTAAGCCTAATTTTTATGCAATTATGTTTGTTTTTAACAAAAACCATCTGAGGCTACTTCTGTACTTGATACATCAGAAGATACTCCCAAATTACAATCTCTCAAATTAATGATTAGATTAAGACAATCACATTACGTGATCACTGTACAGATTCTGTTTGCTAGTCTTGCACTTTTGCCACTGCATGTTTGTGTGCCAGTATTTTGTTTTAATGGAATGAAAATCTGTTAGCTTTCCCAAGAAAAAAAAAAAAAAAAAAAAAAAAGAAAAAGGAGAAAGCAGGAAAATTCAAATGCCCATGTTCTGAGAGAGGGAGAAAAAAAAAAAAAAAAAAAAAACTTGAAAGAAACCCTACAGGATTTGCTACTTTTGTAAATTGAAAGTTTTGAAGAGTAGACATGACTTGTTTCACACAGACTACAAGTAATTGTTCAATATCTTAGTGATTTTAATAAATAATCATGGTATCCACTTCACTTTTACAGTGCCACTTTCAATGTTACCGTTTGCCTGATTTAAGATATATTAAAAATAGATACCTTCGGGCCACTTCCTTTGGATGTTTCAGAGAAAAAATTAATTTGACATCATTAGCACAGATACTTTGCCTACATTCTAAGTCATTTTCTAAGTAAATGATGAGATGATAATTACATTCAAAAATAAAATGTAGCAACTTATCCCTAGGACTAATAAAATTAACTGAAATATGCATAAAATTAAGAACATACATGGATAATGTGTATTAATCTTTAAAGGAAGGGATTGAAAGAAAACTAGAAGAGGGTTTGTGGAATGAAATTCACAAAAACCACTAGATAAATTTATTTGGTATAAAAATTCAATAGTAACCTGGAGTTCATCGTTTCTTACCAAATCCATTAAATTGTAGGCTGAGCAGTATCAGCTACCGGGGGGCCCAAGAGAGCTAAAGTTTTAGGGCAGTGTTTTATTAATTTCCTGAGCTGCTCAGATCTTAACTGTATTTTTGAAAATATTCTTTAGAAGATACCTCTTCAATAAAAGCTACTCTGAAGTGATTAGATAGACAATTTTTTCTTTGTCTGGTATCACTTATGGCCTGGCAGTTTATTCACTAGACATAAGCATTTGTAAAATCAGTAAAGAAAGAAGAGGGAAGCTGCCACTGGTTTATACTTCAAGGACCACTAAGAACTTGCTCAGGGCTCCACATAGGGAACATAATCGCTTTTGTTTCATTGTTCTATTAAACTACTGTAAGTATAGCAAAAGGTAATCTTAAATATTTGTGATTTTGTTTATACTAAGCAGGTGCAATGATGTAACACAACAGAAAGCTCAGCAATGAGAGCAGAGTAGAAAAGTCCTAAGGTGCAATATGTGAGGACTTGCTCAAACGCATCCTCAGGGACAGAGGGGGGGAAGGAGGGGAGAAAAAAACAAAGAAACAAACAAACAAAAAAAACTGCTTACCTTCAGGAGGTCTCAGGTACATAGGGACATCCAGCAAGATACCCTTACTACCACTGCTGCTAACTCTTAAATGAGGTTTGGGAAGGGGTGGATTCTGACTCTGCCCTTTTGGCCACTCAGGGACATTGCACACACCTGAGCTCCCCTGGGTTGTTTCTGCCTTCCTATCAAGTGCTCAATCACTCTTTCAAGCTGTGACTTAGCATTTCTGCTATAGCAGTGTAATGTCTAAATAAAAACAGTTTGGGCATATTTAGAATAGAAAAACACTTGTGTAATTTAATAGATATCAGCAAAGAAGGAATGGCTTTAAGTTGCAATAGAGAAACTCAGGTTGGATATTTGGAAAAATTTATTCATAGAGAGCAGTGTGAGGCACTGGAACAGGCTGCTTGGGGAAGTGGTAAAGTCATCATCCCTAGAGGTGTTCAAGAAGGGGGTATGTGCCGCACTGAGGGACATGGTTTGGTAGACAACATGGTGGTAGGTGGACGGTTGGACTAAGTGATCTTAGAGGTCTCTTCCAGCCCTGGCGATGCTGTACTGAAACTCAGAATCATAGAAGCATGTGATAAGGATGTTTGCTGGAGGCACTGGCTCATTTAAAAATTTATTTTTCAATTTATACTTTCAGCCCCTCCTGGATTTACATATTACATTAACACAAGATTCTCCAGGCTTTTTACTTGAGAAAAGCTTTCTCCATGTCTACATCACAATATATTTCATTTATGAATTTATGGTCTCCTCCATTCTGGTATTGTGTTACTTAGGCAATAATGTGCCAGTTACATAATTTCAGTGATTTCAATGCACATCATACACACTGACGCCATGCTGTGAACGCACTCCATAAATTAAGACTTGAAGTGGCACAGAGGCAAGTTTACCCATGATGTCATTTGCTTGGTAATTTGGATTTAGGAATAAGTAGTCTCATTTCTTCTTCCATTTTTCCACTGTAAATTCTTCAAACATTTTTTAACATACTCTTTCTCCCTTTAGGATTTGGGTTTGGAAAGGTCATCTGAAAGGAAATAATTATTTCAAAAGATCATTACTGTAGCATTCTGTGGTAGATTGTGTGCGTGCATGCATGCCATTTCTACAAGCTGCTCCAGACAGGTGAGGACTTTAGGAGGAAGACTGCTGAAGGAATACAGATGAGTATAATATCATAGAATCATAGAATCACCAAGGTTGGAAAAGACCTAAAAGATCATCCAGTCCAACTGTTCACCTGTTACCAATAGCTCCCACTAAACCATGTCCCTCAACACAACATCCAGTTTCTCCTTGAACACCCCCAGGGTCGGTGACTCCACCACCTCCCTGGGCAGTCCATTCCAGTGCCTGACCACCTTTCTGAAAAGTAATACTTATGTCTCACATCTAGACTTAACAACTGCAGTATACAGTTGTACGTTCACAAGGTAAAGTAGGGAAGGCTGAATGGCTTAGTTATGCATAAAACATGACTGTACCCACTCATTTCAGGCACCGAAACCCACTAACCCCCCCCAAAAAATCAGTTTTCATAATTTATAAATTATAAAAGCAATTATTACAGTATGCCCTTGCAAAGTATGCAGCAAATAATGCTCTTCTGTTAGTGGCACCACTGCTTAACAAGATTTGCAATTCCCCTTTCCAGCCACTTTCCTCTCACCATTGTGCTGCAGACTGCATCAGTCTGAGCAACAGGTCCCACAGCAGGACTCGGAAGAAAGAAAAGCACATTACTTTCAGCTGATGCACTGCATGACTACATGAAGAGACCTGTGTTGCAATGGGGAGTTTGGTGCAGAAAACCGGAAAAAACAGCAGAAAACACAGCAGCCAGCGTTGGCACCAAAGACATTCACAGGGAACCTCAATTTTTGGTTCCTATTTAGTTTTAGACTGAAACGATGTTATGATACTTCTGCAAGGAATTAGGACAGTGCTCATTTCCCATATGGCCTTGATCATGTCCTCGCTTTTTTTAAAAGACTTGTGCTTTTGATTCACATCTCACAGTCAGTAAGTGGACACTAACCTGCCTTTGTTCCTAAACTTTCAGTACAATAAACTGCCAGTAAGAAGGAATTATGCTTGTTCATTCCATCACTCGGTTTTCATTTAAACAGCATTAATCAAATTATTTAATTTCTGGAGTTAGATTTCTAATAATTCAGAAAAAAAGATACAATGTATTAACCAGAAAAATATAGATTTGTAAATATCAAGAATACTTCATAGAATATGCATTTACAGTTGCTATTAAAAAGGAAATATATGTTTAAAACAGTTTCCTGTAACTGGAATAGTCTAAGGCCATAAACAAAGTAGGGCTAGTGAATATAAATAATGTCTTTTCCAAGACCAGCAGGAGAAAGTTGAAAAATAATCATAAATTTTAAAAATATCTGCATAAAGCAAGCAGTTGCTTTTAACATTTTTCCAGCCTTGAAATATGCTGTTTCCATTTCAGGACTGGAAAATTTCTGTGCAAATGTGTTTCATTGGTTTTGTTTTATCTTCTGGTGGTACACTCTAGTTTTCCTAATTTATTTGCATTTTTCTTTGTAGGTCATTCTTATGCAAGAGGCTAAAAGGAATTAAATTTGCAGGATGAAAATATGGCACAGGCACTGCTGGTACCGCCAGGACCTGAAAGCTTCCGCTATTTTACTAGAGATTCTCTCGCAGCTATTGAAAAACGTTCTGCAGAAGAAAAAGCTAAAAAGCCCAAGCAAGAACATACTGATGATGATGATGAAAATGGTCCAAAACCAAACAGTGACTTGGAGGCAGGAAAGACATTGCCATTTATTTATGGTGACATACCTCCAGGAATGGTTTCTGAACCTTTGGAAGACCTGGACCCATATTATATCAATAAAAAAGTGAGTGAATATTCTTCTGCACAAAATAGAATATCATTTTCTGCACTTGAAATAATTTTTTTATCAGAAAATATGATGGTTAGAGTCACCCAGCTACTAAATACATAGAAATATCTTTTCATCCAAGGGAACTGATTTATGCTCTTTACACTGTGACTTCTTCAGCATCTAATGAATTTCTTGCTAATAACCTTAGTTTATGGGATCTGTAACTTCCTTGAACTTTCTTGAAGTTGAGCACATGGCTGAATTTTCCTGATTTCAGTGTAGCAGTAAGACTGGGTATGAGATACAAAATAGTCCGAGTGTGATTTTGCAGTAGAGATAATTGTATATAACCAGATAGCATCGGATCACCCAGTTCAGTGAAATAAATGTCTGCAGCCATATTTCTTTCTTCTGCTATAGCTATATCATATATTCTAACACAAACAGACATAAATGGCACAGGTTGTTTTTAAATCTTGGATCTTACAAAACAGACTAGTTGTAAAACAGCTCTGGAATGAAGTTTCATGAGTTAGTTCAGGTATAAAGTTTTTTGAACAAGTCTACAAATGAAGTGTCAGAAAACTGAGTACTGAAATATAATTTCTGATATCCAATCAGAAAAAGTAGGCATAGCTTGAGAAACTCAGACTACTGATGAATTCATCAGGCTATTGAGAATAATTAGTGAACTGCAGAATTTTTTATCACAGGTGATATCTGCATTTATGTTAAATACTAGCCTAATGTGCTCAACAGAAAACAAATGGACATCTTAAATGATGAACTGGCATTAATCATCCCTCCTTCAATTTGTAGCATAAATTACTCTTAATCAGTGCCTTGTCCCTACAGAGACAATCATACAGGACTTGGAGGATGCTTTCAGGGTGAACTTGGGACAGGCAGAATTGTTCTACTATTTCTAACTGGGTGCAAGACTGACAAGCAGAGAGAAATGCCAGTAGGTGTAAGAGCACTGTCGTCCCCAAGGCCATGCACAACATCACTGTGTGAGCAGGTGCTGGCAAAGATCCATTACCTGTAGGCTTTCCCAGCAGAATGAGGTCTTCTCTCCCCGAGGGAGCAGGCCAGGTAGGCAGCAAAGGCCATGGGAAGGACAGCACTTTTCTGATCAGAGGCAGGAGAATAGAAACCAGCATGGAAAGCAGTGATACCATATAGCTCAGCTGAGAGCATAACAAAGGCTCTATTACGGTGACACAAAGCAGAGCCATTACCACTGACAAAGAGCAAAAGGAATGAAGAATAGTCATGTCCTGAAGAAATTTCAGGCAGTGGTAAAGATGCAAGTATATCTCAAGCAGAAATAAACTTGGAATAAAAATTAAAACACTTTGGCAATGACTGTCAACAGGAACAAAATGAAAGTGAATGCTCACCATATGTTTATCAGGTTACATTTGAAAAGCTAATAACTACCTACATTTGGTGCCCACAGATATGGAAAGCGAGAGCATATTATTAAAAATGAACACATCATATTTTTTTAAGAAAATATTTGTATTGGTTCTGGTTATGCTGGTCACTGGCTGCTTAGAATGATGTCAGCTGGCAATTTATACATTCCTTTCATTTTTTCAGATACTTTTTTAGAATATACATATGATCAGTACTGGTAATGTTTAAATTCTCAAATGAATCTGAAATTATTTTAAAATTATGCTACATTGTTTAGTGACTAGGTGTTTGTCCTTGTAATCACATAAACTAAACACATATATAATTAGAACAAATACTTGTTCTAAACGCAAACTGGAATTTAGAATGGCTCTATTATCCCTTTTTTGTTGTTGTTTGTTTGTGTTTAATGATGTGGTAGAAGTCCTAATTTGAAAATCCTAGTTTAATGAAGTCTTGAAAATATTTTTTATTGATGAAATGCCGTATTTTGCTATTACGGATAAACTGAAATTTTTGCTGATAACTCCCACCAACATTAAAAGTATCTGAATTCAGTCTGTGTGCTAGGAAAGTCAGTGAACTGGAGAATCATTAATGGAAGGTTTAATCCATTGTATGTATAGAAATCAGTTGTTTTCCTACCACAGGTAGAGAGTAGAATGAAACTTGAAACTACCAGATGGAAAATGGAATACTTAATAAGGAGATGAAGACGTGTATAGGCAGTGCTGCATTTTAATTGTATAATTTTTGTTTTGCAGACTTTCATAGTATTGAATAAGGGAAAGGCAATTTTCCGATTCAGTGCCACATCTGCCTTGTATATTTTAACTCCTTTTAATCCCGTCAGAAAAATTGCTATCAAGATTTTGGTACATTCATATCCTTTTATTCTTGATGTTGATTTAAACCTTGCCCTTTAAAACTGAAATGCTTACTGAAATAATAATTTTCGTATGAATTTACAAATGATGTCCATGTGGGTGTACTATGCATGCTAACTAAACATACACTGATCGGTCCTAAAAAGCAGTCATGTTGTATCTTAATTGCAGTATGGTCTTTATTTCTAACAGGAGAATTCTCTGCAGAACCACTTAAAGCTGAAAGAGTTTAAATATCAGGCTTTATATACAAAGAGAGACTTGATACCATGCAAAGCCCTGCAGCTAAGGCCAAATTAATAACAAGCCATTGCACTTCAATGTATCTAAGGTCACTCTTTTACTAAGACCAGTAGTACTGTTCATACACTTGACTCACTTAGCAAGGACAAAAGAGCATGAGTAAAGAGCTGTTTTTTCAGACATACTTTTTCAGTATTGTGTTTTGAGCATTGGGTTTGATGTTCTATTAAAAAAACAGGTCAAAATAGAGAATATTTCCCAATATATTTCAATCACATCCAAATAAAAACTTGGGTG